>NW_005871064.1:6302947-6396707 GCF_000147115.1 Myotis lucifugus
CTGAAGTCACCCAACTAAAGAAAACTTTCAAACTTATTGTGATTAAGGAGGTTACCTAGAAAGAAAATCCAAGTGAGGAGGGAGAGCAGAGAAGGAGGAGAAGAAAAGGAAGGGGACAGTAGAGGAGGGGAGAAGCAGGGAGAATTCTTACCATAGATGATAAGAACTCACAGGCACCTGTTAGCCCCTGACCTTTTCACACTCAGCTATTACCTCTACACTTGGCTTCCTCTCTGACTGATTCCTTTAGTTCTTCCCAATTACAGCCTCACCCTGTGGGGATATTTATTACAGGAGGCTTCTCTTACCCATTTAAACTCAAATTCTAACTTTTATTGACCTATTCTCTGCTTTCACTGCCAAGAATCTATACTCTTCATTACATGTGAAATTCCCTATGTTCCTCAGCTAGTGATTTCCAAGTAGAGCTGTGTCCCTCTAACAGTCCCTGATTAAAATGCTAATCCCTTCTTAGGAGAAAAGCTTCAGGCTTCCAGATAGTCCCAGGATTACCATACAACCCTCCAGAAAATGAAAAACGTGTCAGTCCCAGGATCCAATCAAGTCAGAAGAGAGTTTGACTTGAGAAATCCAGTCTAATGCCCTTTACCTTCATGTGGGGAAACTGAGGCCTCAAACCGTGTTCAGCGTTTTACAGACAGATACAGAGCAAGAACTAAACCTCGAGCAGCGAAAACCTTCATATGAAAGATGGTTTCTACTAAACAATGTTATTTCTAGCAAGATAGAAATAGCAATCTGATACCAACATGTTCTGGTCCCCAGAGAGACAATGATAAAGGTTATGGAAACAGTGCTTTTTCTGTACTTTGTGAAATTTAAAACAAAACAAAACAAAAACTCTCTCCTGGAGATTTCGTCAGATGTGAAGAAAGAAATCGGGGATAATTGTGCTGTCCTAGCCAGAAGCACAAGCCCTAAATTGTCTCCATCATGCTAATGAAAGATGTCCAGTCAGCATCTGTGGAGACTCAAATCCTTCTCTTTTGGAAGGCAAAGCTCTAAGCCTCAGTACATATTTAGAAAGTGGAGCAGAGAGACACTAATTCAATTTCCATGACCAATTCTATCTCGAACCCTCTTTCTCGAGTTGCAGCAGCTCCCGATGAGCATCATTTGTGAAGGTGTTTTTCTGCCTACTCTAAGAACTTAACCAAGACCAATAATTCATTTCATAAGTCACTGAACAGTTGACAAAGGATAATGACTTTCAGTCAATCTTAAGTCGGGGATAGATTCAAACCAAAGATGTAAATGTGAAAGTCCTCTACCCACTGTCCATTACGCAGCCTTGAGGTAGTTAATTTATGCTTAATGCAATTGTATATTTGAAAGCTGAAAGTATCTGAGTGGTAATTAATCTTCAAAAATGCATGGAGCTGTGACTTTTCCTGAAAGCTTTTCACTCAACCCACTTTGGAAAGGGGCATTCACAAACTCCTCCACATTTAATAGGTGTAACTGTGCGTACAGGGGTTAGCCAAGCACAGCATGCCTTTGTGCACCTCACTGGAGCAACAAAGTAAAATTCAATTCAAGTTGCAGGTTCATGATAATATTAGTTTTGGTGACTGATTTTTTATATATTGTGTTGAGGCAGATTTCTGTGGTAGATGCAGTGATTTTTCTATACCACTCAGTGTTTCCCAAATCCATTATTTATAAGCTCTCTATAAGATAACTAGCATATCTATCATTATAAATACATTGAAACTTTTGGACAATAGTATTCTACTAGTGATAGATTTTCTTTTTAACTATCTATAAATGAGCACTGATGATTCTTGGTAGAAAATGTCATATTTCTAAAATGTGCGAAGTGCTTTCTTTGCACAGCACATAGACATTCACAGAAGAGTTGTAGCTAGAGGAGATATCAGCATTCTCTGTGCAGGCCTCTTATTTTGCAAATGAGAGAACTAAAGCTTGAGTGCTCATATGACCTACCACTGCTCACAGGGCTTGGACTCTAAACCAACTCTTTTGATTGGAGTCCAAGGTACTTTTGACTTTATCTCATACTTCCTTACCTGCCAGAAGCCAATTCCAGCATGTCATAATTGCAAGAGTTTCATCAAAAGGTTGATGGACCTTAGGGACTCAACAAGGGCTGAGTCACATATGTTGTCACCTGTTGGGAATGGCTAAAGGTATTTCCCCAAACCTGAAAAGGGATGAATTGCTTGCTGCCAGACAGCTCAGGGCATCTTAATCTACATGGTATTGCCTACTACTGGCCAAACACCTGAACAGCTGTAGGCTAATTCCCCCATTCTGATAATGCCTCTGTATATGAAACCCTGACCCTTTGAAGTGTATATCTCCACCTCGCCTCAGGACAATTTGTGTTAATAAAAAGCATGGGGTCCTAAGACCAGGAGATCTTAGTTCCTTTTAGCTAAGCTCCTCTGACCCCCAAATGCCTTTCAAAACTCTCTTTATGAAGTTACACACAGCCCCTTCTCCAGATTGCTGAACCCTTCTAGGTGCTGGAACAAGAACCCCGGCACTTACCCACCTTTCATTATGTTGAAATATGACAGATGATAAACTAACAAAACATATAATTAATGTGAAAATAGATCATTTAAAATGAGATGATTACTTTTTTAACTTTTTTTATTTATAAAACAAAATTTTTTCTCCCAGGAAAAGTGACCAGTCCAGCAGGCTGTCTGTTTATTGAGTAGCAGCCCTGTGCTTAGATAGCACCTGTGGACTCGAAGTGAACAAAACACTATTCCTGCCAGTAGGAGCTCAGGATCAAATCCGGAATAATAATAATGCCAACAATAAAATCAGTACTGGGAAAGTAATTTAAAGTTGGGAGAGCAGAGATAACTGTGTCAGCGGAGGTTTTAAGAATTTAAATTGAAAATGGTTTTGAAAGTAAGATTCAAATAGATGGAGGAAACTAAACATCAAAAACTAGAAAAACAATAAGCGAAGGAAGGAAGCTAGAATCCATAGTCATAAAGTGACAGTGCTCCAAACAACCTACAGGCCCATTTTGCTTTGAGAGGAAGAGTAGACTTCCTGGCCCGGTCTCCTTGGTTTCAGCTACTTGTTCGTGACCACATTTCCCCTCAGATGTAATGTTTGTAAAATTCTTTTGATATTATAGTTTGCATTTATCACTTTGCTTTTTTTGCTGCTTCTTTCTGCTCGCAAGAAATATTTCAATTTTCATAGTATCAATTTTCAAATTGTGTTTATTCATATGGCACAATACAGAAAATGTAGTGGGCACTGGACTGCAATGATGAATGAGATGAACATGACCCTAGCCTTTACAGTCTGGGAAGGCAGGTAATCAGGAACAACTGCAATGAAGGGTAACTATATCTGTGTATGATAAAGACAGGACAGAATGGCCTGGCAACACATGGCATGGGCATCTATACAAGCTCTAGTATCCCAGAGAAGCTCCCCAGAAAAGGAGAGAGTTGGTTGAATACTGAAGGATGGGTAGGAAGTAGCTGAAACAGGAGAGCTAATAGGGGGTTTGGGCAAAATATTTCAGGCAGAGCGATCAGCATATGCAATGGCCAGAAGTAATAGAGAACATGGGAACATCCAAGTACTGGGCAAAATAATGGGAAGTGGTGTCATGGCTGACAGGTGAGGCTAGAGGGGGAGAGGCAGGAGGCCAACATGAGGCAACTTGAAAACTGGGATATGTAATTATATTTTCTCCTTGGTAAAGATTACATTATTTTGAGTAGGTTCTTTAGCTGAGCTTTTTTGGCTGGGCTTGTAGCAAGCTTATTAATGGAACCCATGAAAAGATGGTATTTTAATGTAATAATATTCTGTATGTAGAGTTTTAAAAACCAAAGTAATGGGTCAGATCTTTATCCTACAGGCAATTAGGGAAACTCATGCAATATTTGTCAAAATAAATATGACATGAAAGTGGTATTTTATGTATATGGTCTGTAGCAATGCTAAAGAGAAAAGATGACAAGAAGCAAGCAGATGAAGAGAAAAATACTACCTGGAAATGCAGTATCTATTAGATGACATAACTGATTCGATGTAAATTAAGTGCCATTTTGAGGCAATTGCTCCTTAAAGATTGGTAGTTTACCTATGAGATTATTCTCAAATTCCAGTGTTAGCTTTTGCAAAATGGTGATTTTTTATCATTTAGGATAGTTTAAGTCTTATGATTTTGACTTTCTCAGTGTGGCTAGTAATTTTGGAGAACAACTAGCACAAAATCCATAACTTGATTATAATTTTGAAATACATGCCTTCTTTACAGAAAATGAATAATAAGTAGATTAAAGAGCAGCTGTGAGAATACAAAACCATAGCTCTAGTCAATATCTTTCTGAGGAGGGGGTTGTATGAACACTTACATGGTAAACATCATCTCATTCAGAATTATGTCTGTCCTCCAAAATCCTTCCTCCTCTTTTAACCCTCCACTCTTTCTGTGTCCTGTCCCCTTGTTTTCATCAACACCCTGCCCCAAACTTGAAACTCCACACTGGGACCAAGCACTTAAGTCAGTGGTTCTCAACCTTTTGGCCCTTTAAATACAGTTCCTCATATTGTGACCCAACCATAAAATTACCTCCGTTGCTACTTCATAACTGTAATGCTGCTACTGTTATGAATCATAATGTAAATATCTGATATGCAGGATGGTCTTAGGCGACCCCTGTGAAAGGGTCGTTCTACTGCCAAAGGGGTCGCGACCCACAGGTTGAGAACCACTGACTTAAGTCATTCACTCTCCTAGATATCCAGCCTCCTCTGCATGGTTTTTATCTCTCTCTCTTTCCCAACTTCAGCATCTCCCAACCACAGCCCTTGACAATTCCCAACCATAGCCCTTGGTCATGTTATTCTCTTAATTCTTCCTACTAGTACAGTGTGGCCCTAGGAATTTTTTTTTTTTGCATGCAAATGCTCAGATTTGTTATTTAATCAACATAGCAGTCTGACAACTACCAGAGTTTTACAAATTGGGACTCTGAGATAACAATAAAGATACATTTAAAAAAATAATAATTTAAACCTTAAAAATAATGTTTGAAAAAGGGGACATATGTAATACTTTCAACAATAAAGAATTTTTTTAAAAAATAATAATTTTGTGATCACATGATGTGCTGAGAAATAATACAACAGAGTAAGCCTATTTTTAAAGAATCAAACAAGAATTTAATAATCATGGTACAGATAGTTTAATGTATTTATTTTTGTTGTCAGTAACATCTCTGACATACAGCCTACCTTCAAAGGATGCAAAAATACTTTATCACTTAGGCCTAAGATTTATTTGCTAGAAATGTGTGCCCGTAAATCACTGCGTAGCGGTAATGTTTGCCATGTTTGCCATCTGTGTGTTTTGTTTTGTGTTTCATTTCAGAATTGAAGTCTCCATGCTTAAAGAGATCTCTAGATGGAAGTTGGGTGTGATTAGAGGGGGAATATTCAGACAACAGTATTGTTCTAGTTTCATAACAATGTGGAGCTGTAGAAACTGCAAGAGGTAAGCTCAAGAATCATTTCCCAGACTCAACAGCCTGGGATATTATTTTGTTTACTCAGCTATTATTGATCAACTTCTCTAAACATAGCATTTGACTTTTTTTTAATATTAAGCAACCTGACTATAGACCTCATGAGTTTAGAATTAACTTCCTGTTAAAGGTAGAGCTCACCCTCAGAAGAGCCAGTTAGAGGAAGAGGAGTTGAGTAGGAACAGGTCTTGCCTTAAAGTGAAAGAGCTTAATTTACTCTTAAGAAGACCAGAAAAGAATTCCCAATTATGGGGTGGCCCAAAAGCCCCACAACAGGGACCTTCAAGATTGTTGCTTTTGTTGCTGTAGACACCTTTCATTATCTCTAATATTTTGTATAATCACAGACACTGCATAGAGTGGTTTGGTGGACAGTCCCATCAAAATACTGAGTTCAATTCTGGGTATACAAAGAGCATAGGAAAGATTCCATCCCACTGTGGGATGGAATCTATAATGTAATCTAAGCCTGAATGGAGGGAAGACTTAAGATCAGAAATGCTTAGGATTTTACAAGATTCTGGGAATTTACCAAAGTCTTAGAAAATACATGAGAAATCCCATAGAATGTGCAGGTGAACTGGGCTGATTGTTTTTCATTCTGTTCTGATGTCTGCCGACATCTAATTTATAATCCATTTTGTGGTAGTCCCAATTATGTTTTAGGCCAAAAAAATGTATAAACACTCACAAAGGTTGTTCTCTCCTTTATTTTTATGTTCATATTTATTTTATTCCATCCATGGTTGTTGAAAACTATGTCTGGGTCTGAATAGTTATTTGGGGTATTAATAACCCTCCAACTACTCGCTCATTCATTTTGGTGGGTGTCTTTTTCTGCCCTCTGTCCTTTCTCGTCTATTTCTCTCACCCAAGATATATGACTTAGCAAAGCTCTTTCCTGAAGTCCCAATTGACGATACATACATACATTGAGTCACTTATTTGCAGACTTCATCTGCTCACTGGAATTGAAGTTTGCAAAGGTCCCTTACTGCTCATAATTCAACTAAAACAAAGTACTTTTTAAAGTTATTTTATGTTTTGAGAACTTAGTTCATTCTGCTTCCACACATTATAAAATTACCTATCCATTATAGGCAGTGTTCCCAGGGAACAGTCAATGTTCCATCAAATCCATGAGCCTAGACAGCCTTTCAAAGAAATAGATCACACCTTCCCTAAGAGAACTGATGTTGGATTGGACATCATATGTATCATAGACACACAAACTGACATAATGGCAGGAAGCTGGAAGGCCATGCAATTCAATCATTTAAATGAAGAAACTGAGTAGTTCATACACATGCCTAAAGCTACACAGTTAAATAATAAAAAAAAGTTTGGACCAGAGACTGTTACCCCTGACTTACAGCAAAGCAGACAAGCAGAAATCAGTAGAGTCTCTGTAGATCTTTGGGGAAGGGATTATTTCTCTTTTCCATTTCCATAATCACAATCCCATTGTATACACGGGGATAGGGGCATTTATTCTGGTCAAATTCCAATAAAGAGACTATGGCACATTTTAAAAAGCACACAAAAGAGTTTCACAGCCGAAACCGGTTTGGCTCAGTGGATAGAGCGTCAGCCTGCGGACTGAAAGGTCCCAGGTTCGATTCCGGTCAAGGGCATGTACCTGGGTTGCGGGCACATCCCAGTAGGAGATGTGCAGAAGGCAGCTGATCGATGTTTCTCTCTCATCGATGTTTCTAACTCTCTATCTCTCTCCCTTCTTCTCTGTAAAAAATCAATAAAATATATTTTTAAAAATAAATAAATAAAAAATAAAAAAATAAAAGAGTTTCACAAATAGGAGTATCATTTGGATTTGTTTACAATGTCCCATGATAATTACTTTAAAATAGATAGCACCTTTTGGAAAAATAAGTTATTTTATGTTCAATAGAAGTTAGTCACATAAACTTATAGCAGTATCTCATGAGAAAGTGTGCTCTTGACCAATATTCTTTAGATATTCTTGTTAAATGGGCCCTCCAAGAGAAAGGAAATATCATTAGCACTTCAAGCAGTCTCATGACATGCCAGTGTTTTGGGAGCCGATTTTACATCCACGAGTTGCTAGCATATAAGATGTCAATGTAAAATCAAGTAACTATTTATTACATCCCAGGCTAGAGGATCTTGTTCCATATATCAGTTCCTGACACAAAGCCCTAAAATGGAAGAATCTGATAATGGAGAAGGCAAAGATATCATGAGCCTGACCTTCATGTGTCCTTGGGAGCACATCAGTGATGCATTCAGGTTATGCTAAAAAGAGAATAAATGCTATAGACATTGCTTTTTTAAAAAAAGAAAATTTGTTTAAATATACTATTTCTTCTTTTAAATATATTTTATTGATTTTTTTACAGAGAGGAAAGGAGAGGGATAGAAAGTTAGAAACATCAATGAGAGAGAAACATCGATCAGCTGCCTCCTGCACAACCCCTACTGGGGATGTGCCCGCAACTATGGTACATGCCCTTGACCGGAATCAAACCTGGGACCTTTCAGTCTGCAGGCCGACGCTCTATCCACTGAGACAAACCAGTTAAGGCTATCCTATTTCTTTAAGACTCAAAAGCAGAAAGATCCAATTTTTAGTCATACTATATAATTTTATTTGTTTCAATGACTATATTTTCCCCATCAGACCACTTTAGTACTCCCCCAATATCCCCTCATGGACCTTCAGGAAAAACTGCCAATTCCATCTGCCCCAGCTCTCTCTGCCATGCTTCCCAAGCCTCCCTCTCTGCACAATTCTTGCTCAGTTCACCTATCCTGGCTCATCTCCCTATTTAGATATGCATCCAAACAATAATTATTATCTTTAGTGGAAGTAGCTTGATATAGTATTAAAAAAACCCACAAAAATGGGTGGGGAAATGTTAGTGTTTTGTCATAGCACTGGTATTAATGGGCCATGTGATTTTTTACCAAGTCATGTAAAATCACAGAAATCTGTTTTCCCATTTATAAAATTGAGATGATGACATATTCTCTACATTACATAGAGGGTAGTTATAAGGCTTACAAGAGATTGTAATATGTATAAGACAACTCTGGAAAGTAAATAACATTTTCCATATTTGCAAAATGTGGATATTCATGTTTTGGTCAAAATAATCAATAATTACTCTGACCTTTCTTGGAGTCTTTAATTCCTTGTCCTATGAGATGGAAGATCAAGTTTTAATATGATTTTAGATAAAGCTACTTCCTCATCTAGTAAATTAATGAACACTGAAATAGAGCTCTGTGGCTCTGAGGCTATGAAAGTTAGGGTTCCTGGGACTAGGAAACATAATTATAAGAAAGTGAGAGGCTACACACAACTTTTCTTTTTTTTTTTCCAGGGAAAGGATATTTTAAAAGAAAACACTCACTGTGTGGTATGGGGAGAGGTAGTCTTTTATACTGAATACAAATTATTTTTATAAGTTTGGGATTGAAAGAGACTATCAAAAATAATCTTTTTATCACACTATGAAAATCCACAGGAAGGGAACAGAAAGGAGGAAAGATGAAAGAGAGACAGAGGGAGGGGAAGAGAGGGAAGGAGGGAGAGGAGGAGGGAAGAAAGCATAGAGAAATAAAGGACGGCAGAAAAATAGAAAAGAAAAGGGAGAAATGAGGGAGGGAAAGAAAGAAAGAAACTATGCATTAATAAGCTGAATTACTGGAGTCACTCACTTTTTCTGAACTTGACTGACAAATAAGAGGACTTGGACTAGAGGACTACTTAGGTCTTTGGGGAATTTCACAATTTTAATTCTCTTTTTTGAACTCTATAGGGCCATAAACTACTTTCTTTGCATAAGCAAAGGCTAGAAAAGCACTATTATGGAGCATCACTCTCCAATATATTTTGTTACAATGAAGAGAAAAAGAGGGTTAAGGATAATTCTGCCATACAGTGTTAAACACTAAATAGTTTTTCGCCTTATTAAAAATGAGCAGATCCTTCAGCATACGGCTAATGTGCTGAATGCGGTGGTGGAAGCTGTCTGGTAACCATTAAACTAAATAGAACACCATTTCATGCCTGACTTCCCTCAGCTTTATGAGGGCTGCAGTGCCATGTGAGAAAAGGTAGTGAGGAATCAGGACATAAAAAAAGTCCTCTTTGTGATGGGTGACAGTCTCCTCTGATTTAAACATCTTTTTAAAAGAGCATCAATTCCCAACTCATGGGAGCAGAACATTTTCGCAGCTGGCATTGCCTACTTGGATGACAGCACAATTGAAATAAAATGAACTAGTAACACAAAGCTTCACAGATTATAAACACAGTGATAACACACTGGTCTAGGGAAGAGACCAATTAAATGAACAACCCTTTAGATTTCACTAAACCCGTGGTCGGCAAACCGCGGCTCTCGAGCCACATGCGGCTCTTTGGCCCCTTCAATGTGGCTCTTCCACAAAATACCACGTGCGGGAGCGCACGTACAGTGCGATTGAAACTTCGTGGCCCATGCACAGAAGTCAGTATTTTGTGGAAGAGCCACACTCAAGGGGCCAAAAAGCAACATGTGGCTCGCGAGCCGTGGTTTGCTGAGCCGCAGTTTGCCGACCACTGCTGACTAAACCATCCTGGCCCAAGGCACAACTGAAAATTAGGTTGGCCCTAAATTCCCCCTGTCCCTTCAAGGCTTCTCTTCTCACCTCTCTTTCCTCAATCTTCCTTTTCCCTTTACCGTGTACCGTGTACCATTTCTTGGGATCCAATATTTTACCCTGGTTTCATCGATCTTGCAGCTTATAATTCACGTATTGAAGTGTTAAGAACTTAAGTTTTCTCCCCTGAAATGATTTGATTGTAAAATAGAGTATTGACAAGTGCAGTGGTTTACCTCAGCGATTTTCAACCAGTGAGCCACCAGACTTTTTAAAACATGCAACACCTGACTAGTCAGGAGCACTGACCTGTTTTCTTAGATCAGGGGTGGGGAGCCTTTGTTCTGCCAACGGCCATTTGGATATTTATAACATCATTTGCAGGCCGTACAAAATTATCAACTTAAAAATTATCCCACTATATTTGGTCAAACATTTAATTAACTCACCCCTAATGCCTTGGAAGGGCTAGCCCCAATGATTTTGTGGGCCTTATATGGCCCTCAAGCTAGACATTCCCCACACCTGCCTTAGACTGTTAAATTTTGAAAATGACAACAGGCAACACAATAGCTGTCTGGCATGAATGAATCAGAATTATACCTTTTTTTTTCAGATCGGCAAAAAATACATTTTCTTGTGTGCCACAGAATTTTAGTAATTAGTTTATGTGTGCCATGTGATGAAAAGGGTTGGAAATTACTGGTTTTCCCAAATGCAACATGATATAATAAAAGCACCTAAGACTTGAATTCAGAGTTCGGCCTTAACTTTGTGGACAAATTGCTGTGTGACCAGGGCAACGTCACTCCCTAACTTTAGTTTTTCACATGAAAAATGATCTACAATGTTTATAATTCAGAAATTAATAATTAAGGCAGAATTTCAGGCCTCCGTAGAAGAAAATATGAGAAGACTTAAAAATACTCATGACAGGGTCTCCATATTTTCTCACAGAGAAGGCAGGCTTGATTAGAAGAAAATATAAGCATCATAATTTACTATCTAAATATAAGGTAATTATTTTTTTAATATCTACCTAAAGATGTTCCATGATTTAGCAAGATGACTACCTGGTTGATGCACAGGCCACGTTTATCTCAGGCATGGCAGCACATCCCTGCTGAAATTGGCAACAAGTGCCCACTGTCCTTTTGTTTTGTCCTGGCAGTGTGAGTAAATCACTTAGAGTGTAATTCCTACTGAGCTTGCTTTCACTTGACAATATAATATAATGTTGTGACCCATTGATAGTGTCCTACAAATTAAACAAAATATGATAAGTTGACTTTGCAAGTCCATTTAAATGAGGCCAATGAACTCTTCTTTGTGTCTTGAGAGAGGTTAACCTCAGGATAAATGGCTGGCAAGAGTGAGTGCATTCCCAGGTGGTGCCCAAGGAGACGGTGAGCTATGCAGACTAGCAATCGGAGTTGGGAGTACTGCATGAGAGGAGACAGTCATGAGAAAAGATGTAGATTAGGGGACACAGTGCACAATGACACATAAAAGGAATATCTCCTACTAATGGGAATTTAGTCACAGGGCTGTGGCTTATATTTGGGAAGACCTAAGAGTTCTTTATATTTGAGACCTCCTAATATTCAGTGACTGTACATAACAAGGTCCAATTCTTGCTCATGAGCAAGACTGATACCCTCGGTAATACAGCCTGTGCTCTGTACAAAGGTACCTGGTCAAGGAAGAGGTAGGTGGGTCTTGAAATCCTGTTAATCCTGCACTCACCCAGTCCTGCATCTTGGCAGAAGTTGGGATCAGCTCTGGGAAAGAACTAGGACATACCTCTCCCTAATTTCACAAAATGCCATATAAGTTAGCAAGGCCCCTCCCCCCTCAGAATCACTTGGTAAGCTTTTGTTCATTAGGGTGATTGATTCACTCTGTATATATTTTACACATATATAGACCTATTGTGTTAGACTGTCCAGAGCTGTGGTCGATGTGCTTATTAAAGAGCAATGCAAATTATTTCTGATAGGCAGACAGTTTTGTCAATTATTGACTTACTATGTCAACCAACACCCCCTGAACACTACTATTTCCCCAACACATCCTCAAACAACCCCTCTCCCCCATCTCTATCTCAATCTATCTTCCACCATCAGGAGCCCAGGAACTTAGTATCTGTCAAGAACAAGCCACCAAAGGCACACAATTAGGTTACTCTCCTGGAAAATATGACTCTTTGGTGAGAGGAATAAAAGTTCTAGGGTCATTTCCCCCTTGTGGCTCTTCTGTCTTCTCCTTCCTTCTTACAGAGTGGTGCATTACCATTACGTTTAGACTTGCTTTCTCTTTGAGAGGCACTTCTATAGTTAAGGCATTCATGAAGTCAGGGAAGAACCATGGCAGCTGGGTGCTCTGCTCAGGCTCTGGTCTTTGCATTAAAGAAAAAGTGAAGAAGTTCCTGAGATTTTAGTTCTTTCAATAGGTCCTCAAGACAGGAAATTCAAAGGAAATTCAGAACCTGCTATAAAAGCAAAGTATGCATTTGGATGTAACAAGTCCTCAGAAAACCAAGAATGCCAACTATATTGAACAGATCTATATTTAACAGACCTACTGAGTCCACAAGATGAAAGTCTAATTATCTTGGGACTCTTTAATGCACCGTTTGTTTCCAAATACATATCAGCACAACTCCCCACATCAAAAGCCTACAAATGGCTAAGAGGGAGTCAAAGAAATCCTTTAGAACCTAGTTGCTCTTCAGAGTTTCCAAACACAGTGGACACATTAATAAAATTACACACATTTTTAATGACACATAATTCCACATAGATTTTTCTCTCTGGCTCCATCTCTCATCATGCCTATGTAGATTATTTTCAAGCATTCCCTCTTATTCTTACCTTTCAAGGATTTTAATCCCACAGAATAAATGCCCACTCATGTGTCTGTGTTTTGAAGTGAGCCTATCTAAATGTTTAATTCATCATCCCCACCCTTAAAATATGTTGAAGTTTCCATTCTTTGTTTCAAAAACATGCTCCTAGTAGAGGGTGGAAATTTTCCAAACACAAGTAACATGTCTACATTTAGAAATACTTTGAAATCTGTATTAGATTAAGAAAAAAAAAGAATCTATTTTTTGTAGTATTTCTGCTAGTGCATATGGTGATTATCACGGTTTAAGAAATGAATTGTTTAATTCATTGTCACACTATAACCTGGGAGAATGCCTCTCCCTGTTTCTACATCTAGCCATAAGTAATCAACTTTCCACTCACTCAAAAGAAAGTTAATCTTATGATACTATCAGCTGTCCATGAACTCTTAAATTTTCAGCATTTCTGTCTGTCTCAGAACCTATTAATGGATACAGAGGAGAACAGGAGAAATGGTAAGTCATATAACTTTGATCTTCTCATTTCCCTGTTCTCAAATCTTAGGTTTTTCATTATATTCAGAGCAAATTTCTTTGAGCATCAAAGCACTTGCACACATCCTCTCCTTGCCACATCTATTGCCACTTCCCACCTCAAAACGTCATTATCTCTATCTCAACCTGCTACAATAACCACCCTCTACTAGACTTTACCCCACTTATGACTGTCAAATTTATTTTCCTGAAGTGGAAATGTAATTCCAGCTCTGAAGCTAAAAACCCTTCAGGCTGCCTACTGAACAATTGCTATTGATGAAATATAAATTTCTCACAGCTGGCGTGCCATCCAGCATTCTCTATGCTCTGAGTTCAACTGACCTCCCACTGTTCCTCATCACATAATTTATATGCTGTAAACAAACGGAATACTGTCCTCTAAACACAGAATAACCTGTGAAGGCCTTCCACAGTCTTCAGCAGAAACACATCTCCCTCCTTTAACCCCCATATTCTCCTTCTTTCCTCCATGACACTTTGCTTGAGGGGTTACTTCTCTTACCCTACAATATGTTATAGTTGCGGGTCTTACAGCACACAGGGTTTATCGCCTCGGGGAAGGTGTTAATATGCTCACAGAGCCTGTGATGGGAGTTCCATGAATAGGAGCCTGTAATGTGTGGGAAATTGAATTCTCCAGTGCACAGGAGAGAGACTTAAGCCTATTCTTGCTTGTAGCTACTCTCCACTGCTATTGATCACTCTCCCATTTCCAAACATTTCCATCCTTTATGTTGACTTAGACGTGTTCTGCATGTAATCGCTCATACTGTTCTCTCTGGCTAGAATATTCTTTCAACTTTCTCTGTTCATGCCAATCTCATTTACCTGTTAAAGGCCTGTTTAAATCCCAGCTCCTCCATCTTCCAAATTTTGAGGATAAGAAGTCATTTCTTCTGCCATAATTTCCTCTTTTTTTTCATTTGTACATTACATCCCCATGACTTATTTACTTTGTAACTGGAAATCTTTACCTTTGACCTGCTTCATCCATTTCACCTACCTCCCAAACCCCACCTTGGACAACCACCTATCTGTCCTCTATACCCATGAGCTCCATTTTTTATTACAATAATTTCTTATTTCTAGTTTGGCAAATTAATAGTGAACAGATTTATGGCATTGAATACAACTTGTTCATAGTCACTTCAGAGCAATATGTTCATTTATTATTATTTAAACTTTGTGGTATCTGAGACTTACCTGCCTTCTAGTCAATGAGACAGACATATTGCAGTGCTGAGGGTATGTCTTATGGGTCAAGCTTGGGTTTAAATGTCAATTCTGCTGCTTATTTGCAACGTGGGAATGTTTCTTACCCTCTATGTGCTTAAGCTTTCCATATCTGTAAAATATAAAGATTCATTGTCCCTATCTCATCTAATGTTGTGAGGAGGAAATGAGCCAGAGTAAGGGAAGCACCTAGAACAGTGCCGGCTCTTGGCAAGTGCCTAAGAAACATCACCTTCCATGATTATCCCTGGAGAATAAGGGTTCTGTTGTCAGTGTTGTGTTGTGTTGTGTTGTGTTCAGAGCACACATTCATTCCACATTTGTGTATTTACTATACACACAGAATGCTAGCACTGCTATATATTTACCAGGACAGAAGAGTGAAAAAGATAAAGCTGCCCGAACCGGTTTGGCTCAGTGGATAGAGCATCGGCCTGCGGACTGAATGGTCCTGAGTTCGATTCCGGTGAAGGGCATGTACCTTGGTTGCGGGCACATCCCCAGTGGGGGGGCGTGTGCAGGATGCAGCTGATCGATGTTTCTCTCTCATAGATGTTTCTAACCCTCTATCCCTCTCACCTTCCTCTCTGTAAAAAAAAATCAATAAAATATATATTTTTTTAAAAAAAGAAAAAGATAAAGCTTATATTCTGGTAGACATATCTGACTTGTTACTTTTCTTCAGCTCTCTAACATTCTTTCCATTTAAACAAAATTGGCTTTATTGTTTCTAAGGTTATGATAATTCCTTAAGTACCCATCCCCCAAACAAATAAAACAAAACAAAAAACAGTAAAATCCAGTGAACCTGAAGTTCTAGAGAGCTAGTCACACCCAGAGAAAAGCCCACAGACTTTGAATAAGAAAGACCTTAGTTTGCTGATCAGGTCTACCATTTACTAGATGGCTGACTATAGACCCAGTAACTTTCCTGGGCTTAAGTTTCCTACTCTTGAGAATCTATATAACATCCACCACTTAGGATCACTGTGTAAATCAATTGAAATTAATATTTAAAGTGTCTGGTGCATAGTTACATACCCAATAGAAGCAAGCTATCACTGTTTTTATAGAAGAGTATATATTTGTTGTAGGCATTACAGACTTTATAATAAAACATCCTAGAATGCCTACCCCATGATCCTAAAATCAGATTTAATTATTTAAAGGTAATGTATTAGAAGTACATTAAGTAATCTTAAAAACCTCATGAATTATGTGATTTTTAATAAGTAATATTTAATGAGATTTAAGTAGACAAACTAATATCTTAATATAAACTCTATTTTTTCATAAAACTCAACAAAACCGGTACTTATTGTATCTATAAGAAAGTTCATTTCTTGCTCATGTTTGTATGCTAATTCCTTTCCCTAGGCATGTTCTCACCAATGCCACCATTCATAACTAGACACATGTTTAAAGTCCAGGAAAAAACAATCCTTTCCCAAAACCCAAACTCATGTGGAACTCTACGGGGTAGTTATGCTTTGGCTATGGAGCCTCAAAACTAATAGGTGCTAAGTCACTATTTATTGTTCTTTCTCTGTCCTGATATTTTTCCAGCTGGTGTCCACTGTGAAAAGTGACACCTAGTCACTAAACTTAGAACAAATTAAAGAGACTTATAAACATGCTGAAGAAACATCTAACAAATCTTTTTTTTCCATTTGATTTTTAAACAAATCTTTTTTATTATCTAGGGATTCACTGTTCAATATGGCAGCCACTAGCCACAGGGCTATTTAGAGGTGATTGCTGGTGAGTATTTAACAATCAGCTACCCCCTCAAAAAATGCAACAATTGATGATTCCTATGGAATAATTATCCCCACAGTGGCCTGTTTTAATATATTAATCAATGAAATTCTAAAAATTTAACAGCTGGCTGCAGCATACCACCCAGACACCTAGTCCAAATTGAAATGTGCTTCTAAATGTGAAATTCACACTACATTTTTAAGACAGTAACAAAAGTAAAACATCTTAATATCTACATTGATTACATTTAAAATTATATTTCATTACAATGACTTTAATAAAACATGCTAGTAACATTACAGTTATCACCTTTATAAATATGATTACTAGAAAATGTAAAATTACATATGTGGCTCACATTGTATTCCTATTTGCACGCACTAAGTCAAAGAAATATTTTTTAAAATAAACATATTTACATTTCAAATTATATTCTATTGATATATATTATTTGCTTAGTTACAATGGTGACCAAATCATGGTTAAATCAAATTTCCAGAATCTTTAACTTGATTAACTCAGACAACTCATAGAATGATGTTCCGGAAGAATACTGTGTGTCTTTCATTTCCCCCTTCCCCCCCAAAAAAAAAACCAAAACAAAACCAGAAAACCCTAAATATCTTTGAGTAAATTTAAAATATATGTATTTTAAAACCTATCTTATTACATCCCAGATTCCGTTAGTATTAAATGGCACTAGGAAACACTTTATCTTGGACAGGTCTGGTAAAGATGGGGCCAGTGGAAAAATTCTAAATGTACAAGGTCATCAAATCTCCTAACCCTGAGCACACCTATAAGAAATAATGGGAGAAGAAAATTGAAAACTGTAGCGCATGGGTTGAATTCACGGATATGTGGGTTTTATTGAGGCCTGTAATTTTCCAGTGGCTCCATTGATGGCCTATGAATCTACTACACGTGACTATGAAAAGCCTCTGACTGTACTTCAGTGAGCGGAAAGCTGGGCTGGAAGAAATGATAATGCATCCTCACAGATGAACTGCACCTCGATGAAGGGCCAGGACGCAGAAAGATGGTGTCAGCCTAAAAGCCAGAACTGGCAGATAACATATGAGTTTTACCAGCTTACCATGCACCAGACTGTCAGAAAACATTTCTTATAACCTGTATGCACACACACACATACACAAATAGAATGATTTCACTCAACAAAATTATAAATTTCAAATTTGAGGGATCTGGTTAGTCACTGAAGTCACTTTTTCATTATGCTAATGTGCATACAATTATTGCCAACCTTGCAGAATGCCATGATGGCAAGGTGCAAATGGCTAGCACTCCACACTGGTGCAAGACAACAGAAGGTAGAAAGGCATCTTGGTGTGGGGGCAGTCCTCTGCAGTGGACATCAGAGAACCTCCATCCCAGTTCTGATTCCCTTACTAAGTCTCTGTTTAACCCTGGACACTCCATCTAGTTTTTCACCTACAAAATTAGGCTAACGGGAAATGTCTTCTGAGTGATTGCAAGCTTGAGTTAAGCAATTACATAAAAGGGGGCTTTGAATGTGGAATATTTTACACAGAGTGTTACTCATCAACAGCTTTAGGGAGCAAGTAGGTGTCACCAAAGAGGAGTCAAAACTTTGTGAGAGAAATCCATCTTTCAAGATATGTTCTGATAAATAATTCATTGAGCAAGGCTATCTAAAATTGAAAGTTCTCTACAAAGTGTAGAAAGGCTTTTTTAAAAATTATTTATGTCCCCTGCTATTCAGAATCTACAGTTTAGTTTGGAAAATATAAATTAATA
Source organism: Myotis lucifugus (assembly GCF_000147115.1). Lineage (NCBI taxonomy): Eukaryota > Metazoa > Chordata > Mammalia > Chiroptera > Vespertilionidae > Myotis > Myotis lucifugus. The sequence continues at coordinate 6,321,314 of NW_005871064.1, forward strand.
CAAAACAAAGGACAAAACTAAGAAACAATGTAAACAATAGCATATTACTGACAATCAGCTGAGTTCCCTTGGCACTTTCATTATAAGTAAGAGACCGGACTAGGTGTTATGTTCTGTGAAAGTTGAAGGAAGGAAGAGGAGTCTTAGGCAGGTACTTAAAACACTTTTGGATTTAACTGGGAGGGGGAAGGCATGATTTTTAAAATTGTAGTACCAGAGCCTAGAGTCCATATTAGGAAGTCAGGAAAAAGTCACGAAACATTCAGAAGTCAGGCATGGGAGCTTTTGACCATTGGGGTGAGGGTCTGAAATGTCAAACCAAAAAGGCTGACTAGGACCAGCTGCTCTTTAAGGAGATACTGAAGCTCCAGTACAGTCATATTTTCAATAAAAGGAAGACCATGACCGTGACAACCAAATATACTAGAGCTCTGTTTCCGCATCTGTAACATAGAAGCCTCCCTTTAGGGTTTTACAAAGATTGTAGATTTAAAAAAGCAAAATTGCCTACCATGGGTGTAGATGTTCAATAGAAAGTAACTTTATTTTACATTTAAATAGTTTCATACTTTTTAAAAGGCTAAAGTACTTTCTTTCCTACCATAAACCTTTGAATTAACAGCTGTCTCCAGCATACCACCCAATTTTCCTCAGTGAGCCTGAGAGGCACATTGGCTGCCCTCAGACCAATGCCCAGTGCAATCACGGGAACTGAGCTGGCATCTGGGCATCTGGACTTGCTCTCCCTCCCCTTTGCTCTGAGGACACAGAATCCCTGAGGAGGGTCAGCAAATACAGAGGAGCATCATCTGTAAACTGAACAGTGTCTTGCAAAGGTGTGAAGAGCAGGCAAACACGTTATGTGCCCATTCCATATTTCCAATGAACAGATGCTAAAGTAACATTCATCACTGGGGGAAGTAGCTCACAAGCTCTGGTGGGCTCTGTGGCTAAGTTATACCATAGCAGTAGCTCAGAGGTGTCAATGCAGGAATGGACTCGGGTGGCGCAAATGGGTCTGGAGAGAAGATGGCAGATGCCAGAGACCACAAGGGGACAACAGTCACCACTAATCATAGAAAGGGCATTTCAATAGGTTGCCAGACAGTGAGAAAAGAGTATGAGGAAGTAGAGAGGCTGGTTGGGATTATTCCTGAGAGATCATTGTTTTTCTAGAAAAGGGTGTTTGCCCTATTTCAAATAGTGCCTTATTTTTCTCAGGTAAGCACCCCATAATGCTTGGATTGGATTGGGTTACCCCAATGTGTTGTTAGATTAGAAGACTTATCCATATGTTTACACAGTTATTTACTCAACAAAACCATGATGAGTGTTCACTCTGTGTCAGGTTCTCCATTAGGCATCCACCATAAAAATGTGGGACCAGACTGCCACTCTCCAGGCTGGCGTTCTACCCTTCTGTTTTCTTATATTAGACCCTTTGTTAATAAAGTTCATTCCTCTCAGTCCTTATGGGAGAGGCTGTTCAGCAGTGCACTTACCTATGAACAGCAATTCTCTCTTTTAGGAAACTGTGATTTTAAAAAACGTTAAAGTCTTCAGATATTCATAAAATGGGAAAAGTGGTGGTTGCTAAGCATTCTTAAGGGGTGAGACAATGGGTGTGAAAAATGGGTTTCTATTTAAAGATTGCGCTCTGTCGCTGTCTCGCCTTTGGTCAGCTTCTGGAACTTTCCGTGCGCATTCATGAACTGCACAATAAACCCCGTTCAACCTGCCTGACAAGCCTGCTATGAAGATAAAATGAGGTAACATACATAAAAATGGCTGAAAAGGATAGTGTGCTCTGTAGAGATAAAGACTTACCTGTGTGTGCTTTGAGTATATTGAAGTGTGAGAAAGATAGCATTCTAACTATAGAAATAGTATCTACATAATTGTTAGCAGTCAGCCTAGGTTTTATCTACCAGGACACAAGTGATGGCCTTGCCCTGGGTGACACGGACATTATGAAATTGTAAATAAAGACAAGGAGGCTGGAACCTGCCAGATCAGCAGAGGGAGGCGGCACCTCCTGTTCTCAGGACCACGATTATACACATTTCCCAGCTTCCCAGGAACAAAAGTCTCCCACGGCACTTTAAGGTATTATGAGGTGGACACACTTTGGTCAGGCGAAGGTTTTTCTTCTTCCTGGTCCCGAAATATCAGCAGTGGTCTGCCCAGGCTGCTGCACGTGGGCAGCCGCCCGGGGAGCACTTTGCCCTTCGATGGAAGCTGTCCCTGCTGGTCTTGCCTGGGAGCTGACAGTGCTGCTCTTGCTAGCATGTGAGAAGGGAGGACCTGCTTCTGTAACCTATGAAGTGGGAAAAACTCAATTGGCTCCCAGACCTGGGACTTTCTCCGAGTGGCCTCCTAAGTCTAAGGAGTGTGAAGACAGCAACGGCAACCTGGGGATAGGGAGGGCAGAGCACAGGCTGTGGAGTGGCTGACTTGGTTAGAAACTTATTCTGTGTTTCGGTGGGTCTTCCCCCACCACCCTGAGTCAATCACTCCCGCCACAGGAGTGAGCGTGCTTCCTTGCATGTCTTCAGGCATGTGCACACATTTATATCCATGTTGCATAGAAACACTCACTTATGACAATCTATTACACCATGCACACGTGTGCAGATAGAGAGATGAGGGAGGGAGGAAGGAGGGGGGTAGGGAGAAAGAAAAGAGACTCCCTGGGGGAGAAAGTTTTATTGTTCTGTTCCATACTGTTTCTCCACCATTCAGAACAGTGTCTGACACACAATAAGTGCTTATATTAGTCAGCTTTTCCCGAAGTAATGCTGCATTAAAAAAAATAATTGATGGCTTAAAACAATTAGCACTTGTTTTTGGCTCACCAACCTTTAGTCTGGCTGCAGCCTGGCCTCACTCTGCCAGTCCCACTAGCCTTTGTTGAAATTGGCTCAACCTAGGGCCAGGTCTACTTCGTGTCTTCTTTCCCTGAGACCTCAGATTGGGCATCTAAGACATGAACCCACTCTCTTGCTGCAAAATTAAAGTAGAACACAGAGAAATACTTCAGATTAAAGACCTGGTGGGAAGCAGAACTAGAAGTCCCTACGTCTACACAGGTGCAGCCTAGAAAGTGAGTACATGCAAGTCACAGTCTGTCTGGGTACAGAGAATGGTGAGCTAAGTCAGCAGTTTTCAAACTTTCTTTGGACAGAATCCCAGTGGGCACAACAGATAAGAGTATCATGGCTTTATCAGTCCTGATGGAAGCTCCCGGGAGCACTGGCCCCTATGTTGCCGTAGGGGTGAGCAGTGCTCTAAGAAACAAGGAAGGCATGAGTTTGGAGCCCGGCTTTGGATGTCTAGACCACAGGAAGCAGTCTGCCCACATGAGGCAACAGTCCCCTGAGCAGAGAGAAGTGTAACTCAGCAGTGATGCATAGTTATACATGTCACCACCCATCGTCCTGATACAGGGAAGAAGCAGATAGGACAGCAGACACAGCCTCCTACCTGTGGGGACAAAGATAAGAACACCAGAGATGAGAACAGGCCTCAGAAACAAGCAGACATGCTCTCAACTCTGGGTTGTATGATGATGCAGTGACAGTGGGAAAATGCACTGATTGTTATTCTGTTCCTCATTTCTTTTAATTTAAAAATTATTCTGATATGTGAATGTGTGTGTGTGTGTGTGCACACATACATGCACAATTCCCAGTGACATCCCTAAAGCAGCCCCATTGCAGACTGAAAGAAATGAGTCCTCTTAGCACTTTAATACTCTGGAGATTTAGTCACCATCTCAATTTGCTTCTCCCAAAATATTTGCATCCATTTTAATGATGAGGGTGCTGTTACAATGACTCTGTTCAGCTGCTCAGGTCTGGGTGAGAAGCAAGAAGAATTCTAGAAATGTGCTCAAAATTTCTTAACATTTGCATGCTAGAGGTCCTTAACTCATTGTAATTTTCTTGTTTGTTTACTATTGACACTGTTGTACGGTGAAGCAGCTATATAAAAACTACCTTCAGAGAGCAGCAGAGTGGCTCACAGACACACAGGGAGAAAACCTAGATGACATCGGTGCTCTGCTTTTATCATCTCTCAAAAGAGATGCATTTGAGAGTGTCTCTAAAATCCCTTGCAGTTTAAGTTAGTGTGCTTATATATTTGCAAAGCTGAAATTCAAAGATTTAGTTCATGACCACCACAGGGGGGATGGTGAAGGCTGAGAAAACTCCCTGATTCAGGATCAGGGGACAAAAAGGACCAGTATGTGAGGAGAAGGCTGCTCTGTATCCTTGCATTGTTATAAAAAGGCATAGATTTACCACAGCTTACTGCATGAATGCTTGAGCATTCTCAAGGGCCACCATATAATGCTTAACATCTTTTAAACCAAGGACCTCTTTTTAAAATGTACAAATGCTGTGGACCTCACTATTGAAAAATGCAAGATGTGCCTAGGATGACAAACTTGTGTATCCAGTTTCAGAGACTTTGACTTCCCCTGAAGCTCATCCACAAAGAGTTAAAAACTCATCCCCAGGGTAGGAGTCTAAGGAGCCTTAAAACAATAAGCTGACTTTGGGAGGTATAGAAAGAAAATGTGATGACTACAACTAACAAAAAACAAACACAGAATTTGGAAGTCATTGCGAACATGATTCCCTCAGATTCAGTTCTGCCAGACTTGCCATGTTAGTGTCAACCATCAGATGCTTTCTTACCCACGTCTTACAACTTAGATTCCTGGTTGAAGTCTCTCTAGAGCAGCAGTTCTCAACCTGTGGGTCGCGAACAATGAAAATACATCCTGCATATCAGATATTTACATTACCATTCATCACAGTAGCAGAATTACAGTTATGAAGTAGCAACGAAAATAATTTTATGGTTGGGGGTCACCACAACATGAGGAACTGTATTAAAGGGTCAGGGCATTAGGAAGGTTGAGAACCACTGTGAGTCTAGAGAGCCCTAGACTCCTGGAATATATTAAAGCATTGTTCTTCAATTGGTTGTGATTTTGCCCCCAAGGGACACTTTGCAATGTCTGGGGACGTTTTGTCACAACTTTGAGGGTATGTCACTGTTATCTAGTGGGTAGCAGCCAGGCATGCTGCAGTGCACAGGTCAACACCCCACAACAAAAATTATTAGCCCAAATGTCAACAGCGACAAGATTGCCCTAACTGGTTTGGCTCAGTGGATAGAGCGTCAGCTTGCGGACTCAAGGGTCCCAGGTTCAATTCCAGTTAAGGGCATGTACCTTGGTTGTGGGCACATCCCCAGTGAGGGGTGTGCAAGAGGCAGCTGATCGATGTTTCTCTCTAATCGATGTTTCTAACTCTCTATCCCTCTCCCTTCCTCTCTGTAAAAAATCAATAAAATATATTTTAAAAAAATAGCGACAAGATTGAGAAATGCTGTCTTAAAGGAACAGAACCAGGCCATTGAGTCTGGCCCATGGTAGGGGCCATCACTAGAAATGTGTGTATTCATTCAACAGCTCCTCGTTTGCTGTTCTGAGCAGCCTGTGTGCCCCCCAGTGGAGCCTGAAATATCACTGATTCATCACCAACTATCCATCTCACAATAGGGAAGAAATTTAAGACTACCTCTATCAAAAGAAGCATAAATCTGCCCTTTCCATCGGCCTTAAAGAAACAGAATTTAATGATCTCAGCGAGGGCCTAATGAGCCAATGTGCGCATCAGAAAACTGTTCTGTGTTTGACGTGTCTGACAGTGTGTTAGGGGAAAATAGGAAATATATACCTATTGGAAGACTAATTGAGCACTGCAGCTGAGCAAGCCATGGAAGTCCTGTCCTCTAGCTGAAGGTTGCTATGCTTCGGTAGAGCCAGAGACAGACTCTGCCATGAGGATGTCACTCTTCTAGATGGAAAAATATGACTTAAACTTAAAAGCTGGGAGTAATTGGGAGGCATGATTTTAGTTGCCGGAACTGCTGTCTATAAGAACCACTGAGCTGTGGCTAAGGGTTTGACTTTTATGTGAAGTACACCAGACATGAAAGGGTTCTAGGTACTTAGTGTTCTACTTTGGGAAAGTAGGGCCAAGGAGTGTGGGGGCTCCCACCACAGAGTGGACTGGGCCAGTTCCATGAGACAAGGTTGTCATGCAACATGTGTGCAAAGGTTCGGGGCTGCGTGCACAGGAGCTAAGCCCCTGATATGGCTGCTCCAGGTGACAAAAGAGAAACACATCAGGAGAATGTAAGGGAATGTCGGCAGAGAGAGTGGGATGGATGCGATTCTGAAACAGCCTCAGGCAATGTACCCCCAAATCTAGGCTGTGGGAAATGACAGAGGCCCGGACTGGTTAGAAGTACAATAAGCATTTATGTGCATTAAGTCAGATTTGGTTGTGAAGATGAATCTGTCTGCTGCTTTGATGTATGGTTAATTAACATTCTTCAGTCTCAGTAATCTCACTTGAAATGGTCTCACAGTTACTTTATGTTTAACTAAAAGCATGCATGTAAACTACTTATGGAGATTAACTAAAAACCTGCCTATAAATCTAGCACATAGTAAACCCTTTTTATGGAATATCTGAGAACACCTGATTGAAATCAGCTCAGATTCTAAGCAGGTTGTGTAGTGGCATAAGCAACAGACCAAGTACACAAGGACTTTCTGTCATCATCATCTCACCTCAGGGTTGCAATAACACCTAAAAAACTCTGTAGGTGCAATGACTCCCCAGTTTAAAGCATTTAAGGTCTTCATTAAAACATGAGCATCCCCATAGAAATTGACCTATTCTATGTACTTAAAACCTTATTAAAAATTATTCTAATATTTTTTTAATGTGGTGGAAAAAACTAACTGTGGAATGAGCAGATCTGAAATCTAGACTCTGAGTCAAGCTAGCTGTATGACTCTGGCCGATTAACTTCATCTATCTGAGCTGAATCATCCTTAACTGTAGTTTAATACAATTCTAGCTAATACTCCAATTCTTAAAGGCATAGTGAGAATCAGATGAGATAGTGGAGGCATAAACAGATAGAAAATTTCAAAGTGCTATATATACAAATGACAGTATTGCTAGTATTACCATTCAACAAGTTACACATACACGAATGCATGCTACAGAGTGTGCACTAGTAATAAACAAAGACAGAAAAAGTTAAGGCCTTCAAGTGCCATCATTAGGGTTGAGAAGATGAGCAACATGAAACAGCATTATTCAGAGGCATTTTCCATAAGTGGTGTCTTGAAAGAAGTAAATAATATGAAATGTTGAAGACTGTAGATCTGGACTTTCCAGATACACATGTCATGTATTGAAGGCAAACATCAACCCTGAAAAGTCATATCCCTTCCCCACTGTCTCCTCCCCATCTTGAAATGGCAATCATAAGCCCAAGAAAGGAATTCAAATGATTACTCTATATTTATTGATTTGTTTAGTGTATTTCTTTTTTAAAGTGTTTTTATTGATTTTTTAGAGAGAAAGGAAGGGAGAGGGAGAGAGACATAGAAACATCGATGAGAGAGAAACATTGATCTGCTGCCTCCTGCACACCCCCTACTGGGGATCGAGCCCGCAACCCGGGCATGCATCCTGACCGGGAATGGAACTGGTAACCTCTTGGTGCATGGGATAACACTCAATCCACCGAGCCACACCAGCTGGGCTAGTGTATTTCTTAATTACATCTAAAAACTGGATCTGGCAGGTAGTCACCAAGATCAGACTAAAGAAAGCTTGGATTAAGATTGTTGGGGTCATCCAGGGGAAGGGTAGGCTGACTGCAGATTAAGAAGTAAGAAAGGGGACTTGAATATGGACATTTATCTGAAATGTGAAGATCAGTCAAGGGGTAATGATGAGCATGATGAGAGTGTGGGTCCTCTACAGCTAGTAAAAGCCCTGAACTGACTTAAGATTCAGTATGAACAGAGGCATGGATGTATAGAACAGAATGACAAAATCAGAGGGGATGGGTCTAAGGGGGACTAGATAAAAGAAAGTAAAGAGAGTATCCAGATAACATACATGCATAGCCCATGGACACAGACATCAGTGTGGTGAAGGCCAGGGGAGAGGTGGCAGGGACTGGGTGGAGGTGGGCAAAGGGGGGAAATGGGGGACATTTGTAATAGCATCAACAATAAAAAAATTAATTTTAAAAAAAGGTTCAGTATGTCTTTTCTGATACAAGCTGGAGCAGGGCAGTGATCAGGGACCCTACTAATAAGAGACTCCACAGCAATGGAATCATTGCTGTTAGAAGCTCCAGGAACCCTGAGGCTCAGGCCAAGAAGTTCAGACTCTGGAAATCTAGACTTCCATGGAGGAGCCTAGTTATAGAGCAATAAGAAAAAATCTAGCATTTGTCAAGTGTTCATTTGGTGTCATGTCTTGAACCAGCGGGTGAATGTGATGAGATGCTTTCTATCACCCTCCTTTGCAAATAAAGAAATGTAGGCTCAAAAGAGTCTCAAGAAACCCAGGTAGGGGATGGCAAAACCATGCTCTTTCACATGTACCTCCCAGTACTTTGCACTTAGTAAATGCTTAATTAATACTAATTTTGCCCTAACCGGTTTGACTCAGTGGATAGAGCATCGGCCTGCCGACTCAAGGGTCCCCGGTTCGATTCTGGTCAAGGGCATGCACCTTGGTTGCAGGTACATACCCAATAGGGAGTGTGCAGGAGGCAGCTGATCGATGTTTCTCTCATGTTTCTAACGCTCTATCCCTCTCCCTCTCTCTCTGTAAAAAATCAATAAAATATATTTTTGAAAAATTAATACTAATTTATTGGGAGAGCACTGAACTGAATTCTTATTTCGCCCCCACCACCCTGTATGTATTCTCATCCCGCCCCCCCAACACACACACATGATTGTGAGCTCAGCATCTACTCCTCTTATATTTCCATCAGCATAATTAAGGACACATAAAAGAAGCTCAATAAGCTCAATAAGTTTTAATGAAACTGAATTAAAAACTTGAACAAGCCTATTAGTGTGTGTATGTGTGTGTGAGCAATTTTCTTGTGAAAACTACCAAATATACTGGGCAGAGTCTATACCAGAGAGAGGGGAGGGAGGGGGGAAGTAGATACACATTAGATGGTCCTTTCTCTCATTTATTAAGAGGTTATTTTGTTTCAAACCTTCAAAGTGCTTCTCTGGAAATTCCCATCACCCCTCATGCCATCTCGCCCATTCTTTTTTTTTTTTTTTGAAGGTTGGCTGACCCATTCTACATGGGCAATTAAACCCACACAGACCTCCTCTTCAGGTTCATTTGGTAATAAGCTTCCAGGAGTCTCTGCCTGTACCACCTCCCCCACACACAGCCCTGGAGTTCATTCACACTGTACAAAGACGAGGAGACACAGGTAGGAGACAGTGCAGAGATCCAGCTGTGGGCATTGCTGCTGACCATCCAAATCTGGAATCTAAAAGCAGAGCACAGCACCACCAACACCCAAGTGTTTCCCTTCATTACCTGGAGATGCAGGGACCTCTCAAAGAAAGAAAAGAGGAAAAGAAACACATATGTTTGATACACACCTCATGGTCCTAAATTCAAAGATCACAGTGCTGTATGACTTTATTTTTCTCCCAGATTATCTTTTATAACTGATACCATATTGCCATTTTGTCTTGTACCATAATATGTAGAATAAAAGTGAATGGTTGCTACCCAGGAGATATGGATCAGCACAGAACGCTCTGTGGAACTATTAAGTGTTGCCTTTAATCACATTAAATGGGAGAGAGTGGCATAGCCCATCACAGAAAACCAGGTTTTTCTTTCCATTTTTTAATATATATGTGAATGTACTGCAAACTGCAGTAATGTACATTCACATTTCTGCATGCAACATATTTCACACCCATTTTAATGAACCCCACTGGGCATTCTCATTCTTTTGTTAAGCTGGAATTGAACTAGAATGAGGGCCTCTCTAAACAACATTCAATAAATTGAGTGTCTACAAACGGCCACGCTGAACCCCTTGCCAGCCCCTGAGCACAGATCACTGCCCTTCGCATGTGCCTTATCCTAAAACCCCATTCCACAGCTTGACCTGATTATATGCAAAGTATGTTGCATAACTCATTTCAGTCCTCCATTTCTTCTAGAAGCTCTTCCTGGCTCATTTAGTACATAATAAATGTCCCCAACTATGTGATCATGACACTATTTGCTTATTCCTTCTTACAGGTGTGTCTCTCCATCTTTCATCCTCAAACTATACACCCTACCCAACCCACCTACCTCCCCCCCTCCACACAAAACTGAGCTCCTAAAACACAGGTTTTTAGTGTCAGTGTTTAGTACAGTGCCTGATCACTAATGGGAGCTTCCCAAAACCAAGGACGGAAAAATAAATGTATGTTTCTGCTTCTATGTGAGTGAGTAGGTGAGCTCTGAATAAGATAGAAAAATGATTCCAAGTTCAAGTTATTTAGGAGTCCAACTTGAGGGATTTGGGCATATTTTCTATTGGGTTATGAGTGGTTAAGAAGAATGAGAATGAGAGCTAAAATAAAAAGTGGGTGGAGAGCCACAGAATCTTTCACTCATCATGTGAAACAATGCCAAGAACACAGGATTTGTGCTATAGATGGTGACTGCTTCACGAGCTGGACCAAGAATAAAACCCTCTGATCATCTGTCATATGGTTTTTCATTGTAGTGAAATATAACAGATCGGCAAATTTTCACTACAGGCTTATGCTCTGAAACAAAGACATAGCTTTGTTACCTGAAACTTTTGTCAGAATGGCCTTTGCTTTCATGAACTGTTAAGACAATAAGAGAATGCACTGTTCTTCCCTCTACCAACCCCTCATTGGATTCTTGAAGGCAAATATGGCAGCTCATTCCATGCTCTTGCTCATCCGAATGGATATTTGCTCACCCATTTTTTCCACTGAACCTTGTGAGTGGAGCAAGGACTGTTTTATAAGCAATAAAAAGCTTTCCTGAGAAACAAGAGTGATACAGAAGCACTTAAGAATGAGGAATTGACTATGGTTTTGTCCTCTTCCCATTGCATCCCCGAATCTTATCTCAAACAAATGCAAGATGAAAAAAAGCAAAAGACTCAGACAATCTGGCAAAGGACAGAGTCCAGTTCCCTAACTCTGAGGGTAGTATCCATGCATGAAGAAGGTTCATTAATCGGCCCTAACCGGTTTGGCTTAGTGGATAGAGCGTTGGCCTGCAGACTGAAGGGTCCCAGGTTCGATTCCGGTCAAGGGCATGACCTTGGTTTCAGCCACATCCCCAGTAGGGGGTGTGCAGGAGGCAGCTGATTGATGTTTCTTGCTCATCAATGTTTCTAACTCTCTATCCCTCTCCCTTCCTATCTGTAAAAGATCAATAAAATATATATATTTTTTTAAAAAAAGGTTCATTAATCAGGTCTGGCATCCATGATAATGATAAGAGCAACAGAACAAGCTTCTTACCTCAAAATGCCTTTCTAATCTGTTCACTGATATACTAATACACTTCCTTTTGAGGAAGGCCAGAGTATTTCCTTTCATAAAATGAAGCTTTCAATAACAATTAATCCTGTAGGGTGGGGAGATCCATAAATTAAAATGTATAAAAAATTATGAGAACAGCCCAGCCGGTGTGGCTCAGTGGATTGTCAACCCATGTACCAAGAGGTCACCAGTTCAATTCCTGGTCTGCGCACATGCCTAGGCTGTGGACTCAATCTCCAGTAGGGGGCATGCAGAAAGCAGTCAATCAATGTTCCTCTCTCATCGATGTTCCTATGACTCTCTCCCTCTCCCTTCCTCTCTCTATAAAAATCAATAAAAAAGCATATTCAAAAATAATAATAATCTTTTTAAAATATATGATAATAGAATGGAAATAGGAGGAGTCCAAGAAGGTAGTCTTTGGGTGGAGGGATCTTTATTTAATAGCAAAAAAACCAAAGACACGGTGAAGTTTGGGAATGGATTCCAGAATTAGCAGTGAATGTACAATTATCTCACCCTGGTTTTCTCAGACCTAAAGCAACTATTCTCTAACAAAGACAATGCATGCTGAAACAACACAGGGCTACACATCCATCTCCTCTAAAATTGGCTGCTTCTGCATGATGCTTAGTATTAGTCTAGGCATGTGTTTGCACCTTTTATTTCCCATACTGGTGAATTTCTTTTTATTACTCAAATGTTGTGGGTTGAATTGTATTCCTCCAAAGATATATTGAAGTCCCCAGGGGCCTGTGAATGGGACCTTGTTATGAAATAGGGTCTTTGCAGATATAACCAAGCTAAAAAAAGGTCATGCTGACTTAGAGTGGGCCCTAAAATCCAATGACCAGAGTACGTATACGGAAATGGCTATTTAGAGACATTAAGACACAGGCACAGAAGAAAGAGGATCATGTGAAATAAAGAGGCAGAGTTTAGAGTGATACAGATATAAGCCAAGGAATGACAAGGATTTCTGGGAATCATAACAAGCTAAGAAGTGGCAAGGGACAGTCCTTCTCTAGAACCTTCCAAGGACATATGGTCTTGCTGACACCTTGATTTTGGACAATTAATCTCCAGAACTGAGAGAGAATAAATTTCAATATTTAAACCCCTTGTTTGTGGTAATTGGTAATGAAAACTCATACCTGGAGTATCATCCAATCTACATATTATGTTCACCTCTGTATTGGAACACACTTCTCATGAGTCTCACATTTCTGCATATCTTGTGAGCAGAGGCACTGACAGCTTTTGAGCCAGACTATCTTTTCCAGGATGCCTGAATAGCAAAAAGCTTTAGGAGACAGAGAGTCTACCTCTTGGGCAGAAGGCAGACATGTTCACTGTCCAGTACAACAGACATACTGTCTGTCTCCAGGGTCAATGTTAAGAAGGTTTGCTTACAGCCTCTAAGTGATTGGCATTTCTTAAGCACTAGGTCCCTCTCCTGTAATGCAGCCCACTGCATACACAGGGGCCACCTTGTCCTTGTTGCCAGGCCCTGTGGCAACTGGGGCTTGGAAAACCAGGCCAAATGATGGTACTCTGACTACTGTCACTGCTGTGAGTAATAAACTTCTGTTTGCCTGACCAAGGAGTCTTGTGTCTTCTGCCAGCATTCATGAAACTGTAGCAGACTAATTTGTTAGCTTACAAGTAGGGTAAAATCTCAGATGGTTCACAGTTCTTGAGTCTGTGTGCCTTCCAGTCCAAACACCTGACTATCTTCCCTCCTGTCTCCTCCATGAAGGAGCACATGCCCCCTCCTCACTTGCTCATCAACATGCTCCACAGGCAGTACAGGGCCAGGTTTTCATAGCTCAGGACCATTAAATGCATAGTTGGGCAGTCAAGACCAGCACACACAAATCAATCAGACTCTAAACCAGCAACATCAATAGCCCTGACACTTGGCCATAAATGCAGGATCTCAGACCCACTCCAGACATAACCAAAATCTGTATTTTACCAAGATCCCCACATGATTTATAGGCACATGGCAGTACGTGAAGTGCTGAGTTAGATTACAATAAGAGGAAGCATACCTGCTTCTTTGTGCTATGCACAGTGAGGGAGATCAGCATCACCTGAGGTTTTTGGGGAAAGCCATGTGGATTCTGGTGTTTTGGAATCTCTATGGAAAAGTTAGAAATTGGGGATTTAGGAGATGAGGAGGGCACATGAAAAGGTAGGAATACATAAGCAAAGGAACAGAGGACTCTCAACTTTCAACTTTACAAGTAGGTCCCCTTAGTTTGATCAACCCAAGTCAGAAATAAACCAAAGCTTTCCAACTTCTCACAGTCCCCCAGGGCCCTGGTAGCCTTGGTAGGAGGTGAGGACCTCAGACTAGGGGCTGTTCAGACAACAAGAAGAGGTATTTAAGTTTCTGCGATTCAGGGAAGCCTAAGTCAGATAGCGATGAGGTTGTGGGTTCTTGATAGAAAAACATGAGTCAAAAGGAAACCCAGTGCTAAAATGTTCCCTCTCCCTTTTAACTGATTCTCTAACCAGTTTCATTTTGGCTAATGGCCAAAAAATGTTACTTTCTTCTCACACTTTAAACACAAGTACTTCAAAAGTTAGGCTATTCTATCAGACCATTAGGTCCCCCAAAGGTTTTAGAGAAAGAAGTCAAGCAAGAAAAAGAAAAGCCAAATGCTACAGACAAACCGATAGTCAGCAACATGGGAGGTGGGTATTGACATCTCATAACTTTGGGACCTCTGGCCTCCCTCTTTGTTGGAAAGCTTAAACCACCCTCCACCCCAGCCTCCATCCCCATCAGCAAGGGGGTCGAAACCTGGTACAGCAATGAAGGCAGAGTCTGCTGGAGCAGCTAAAAGGGCTTAGAGCTCCTAAACATTTCAAGACAAATAGAAACATTTTCTTATAAGAAAATTAAAATTCAAATTGCAATGTCTGCTTAATAGCCTTTGGAGAACCCTATTGCTATAAATACTCTATTTACTCCTAGACATGTGCATAGGAGCATAATTGTGTTAATATGCAGGAGGGCAGCTCATCCTGCTTGTTAAATCTCCCCTACACTTTACAGCTTTACAAATGTCAGGCCGATAGGCCATAACTCTCCTGTGAGGACCTCATTACCTATAAAGCATTCATATCTGCCACATAAAAGATGCAGGTGAGACACAGATTTAGCAATTAACCCATACATCTTTATCCATCTGACTGGGCTTGCCTATTTTTTTTGAACAGCAATTATATTTTCCTGGGAACCTTTTACAAAGTCCTACTTTTTCCCTTTATGTTCAATGTGGGTAATGGAACTGTCAATCAAAAGATTATTTTCCTCTGGTAAGTGGTCTAGGTGAGGCTACCTGGGGGGAGACCAGGTAGACTCCCAAATTTCTAAGAAATTCTGCAATGGTTACAAGAACAAAGGGTCTCCAAGTTCCTTAACTTGGCCCAGGCAAAAATTGCAAAGGAGGGGAGGCTCCTTCCTCTTGTATTCTACCCACCCCTGCCACATGTCTGCCATTTGCAGGGCCAAACCTTGCCTCACAGGCCCACCCTCCAGGAAATGCCCTCAGCTCTGAGTCTTCCTTTCCTGTCCTCCCTAATCAGAACCTGATATTACCCTGGCCATCTGGGGTAAGATTCTGTCATTGATTAAATGCCTCTCAAGCACCCTTGAACTCTTTTCCACCTAGGTCTGACTTTTGGACTTCTGAGTTCATCTCTGCCTGGTCCAATTTAGCAAGAATTGGGCTAAGTCAGTTTAACCAGAAGCCCCACTCTCCATATCTGATCAGGTTCCTCATCCTCCACCACCCCCAGGTACTCATGTCTCATCACTCTGGCCTGCTTTCAGCAAGATTCCTATGAGGTCTGTGCAGCTAGAATCCTCCCTTCCCCTTGATGCTTCCTCTCAGTCATTTCCATGCACTCATGCCGGCTTGCTCCTTGGCTATGAATTCCTACTTGCCCAGAGTTGAGCCCATTCTGGCCTTCCCACTGCAGAACTGCATCATGATGGTCCCTACACCTTTTGCAACAGCCCCCTGCCCCGCATCTCCCTTCAATAAAATCTCTCTTACCATACTTTTACATATGCCATTGATTTTGTTTCACTTTAACAGGGTTAATTCATAATCAATACCTTCGGGATTGAGGAGAAGATGAACATTGGTTTAGAATCTGTACCCAACCACTCTACTGGCCATATATGAGCAACCTTAATCCTTATCATTACTCCAGAAAGTAGCAAATGTCTTCCTTTTAGTTCATATATGAAAACTGGAACTCAAAAGAGCTAAGCAGCAAGGTATCCCAATACTCTGCAGGACCGTAAACCCAGGCTCATTCCAGGATGCATGTCCCTCTGCCTTCAAAGTATGGCTCAGCATCTCTTCTTAGCTCACACAGTGAATGGGAGCCTTTGGTATGACAGCCTAATAACTATTTCATGATTACTTTCTCCTCAAGAGTAAGACATTCACCTAAAAAAATGAAATTAATGACCCCAATACATAAAATATTTTTTCTCGCCATGAATAGTACTTGCTGCCTCCCCAATAATATACACACAGAATAACAATCAAATTCCCATTTGCTTTCTATGCTGGGGTGATGGAGAATGAGGGCTGCTTTCCGGTACCCTATAAATATGTAACTCCTGACTTGATTTACATTTCTAAGAGACATCAGCAAAGCACATTCCTGTTCTCAGCCTGAATGTGACTGGTTAATTCCCAAGGGGACACTTAGAAGAATCTTACAAACAACCCCCAGGAAATTAGAATGTAAGTGCCATTTTTATGACAACTCTCAAGTCCCTGAGATAAAAATCTATAATGTCTTACATCTATTAAGGCAATTTATTACCAGCCTGCTTTACTTACCCAGGTTCTTCAGATTTTTGAAGGACAACTTTCAGTCACTTTGCCAAAAATGTTTTATCTGAAGGAAAAACTCTTTTTGACGTTAGGAAAGTCAGTCATCTGAACTTGAACTGTACTGAAAGTAACCCTCCTGAACTTCACAAATTCTTTTTAAAAATTACTGAACATTTATTCCAAGCCAGATAGATACTAGACAGAGCGATTGTGACAGATGTCCTCTATGCTGAAAAAATAATAATGCCTTTAAGTTTGTATAATGTGTTCAAAGAAGTATTAATAATAGCAACCATTGATTGAGTCCTAAGCATTTTTTAAAGGTTATTTCATTTCATTGTCACAACCACCTTGATTATTTACTCTCATTAGCTGAATCTGAAAATTGATGGAGCTGGCCAGATGGCTCATCAAAGGGCCAATCCAGGTTTTGAATCAAGTCCATTTCATTCCCAATCCCATGCTCTTCCCCAGCCAAACACAATCCTCTCATTTACAAGACTCTACTGCATTTGCTTCTCAGAACAAACTAGTAAGAGCCATGTGGAGGCGAATCATTGTCCCCATCTGATATATCAGAGAGCTGAGCACAAATTAATTGTCCTATATTGTGTGGCCAAGAGATACTGTTTATTAGTAAGAGAAGAGAGACAAGCCCACGGGGCTCAGCTCCAAGTCTGAGCTCTTTTCTCTAGAACTGAGTGAGGCCAGTATGGCAGGCTCAGTGGAACGGGGAAACTGAGACAGAGAGCTGAACAAACCACAGAGCAATTTATAGCAGATACAGAAGGTCACCTACCTAGAAATAACATCTAGGCCTCAGTTGTTTTGCAGCTCCAGACCCAGAAAAGCAGCAAAACCAGGTGGGCCACACCAGGACCAGCAGCAATGACTAATGACCCCCTGTCCTGGCACTGACCAATCAGTGGAGACCATGGACCCTGAAGGAGCACACCTAGAAAACTGATGAATATTCTGCTAAAACGTTCCCCTGGGATCTCCCCTAAGATTCCCACCAGCAAGAAAGAGATAAAAGCCTCAGGTAAAAGCCTCAGGACAAAGGACCCAGCATAGGCTCTCTCTCCATTCCCTTTCCCCTCTTCTTCCCCCACTTTTTCCAAACAGACATGAATCTTCTCTAAGGGACCCCATGAAACTTGCAACCTGGGGAGCAATGGGCAGTGGCAGCTCGTCGTAGGCAAGTTCCCTGAACCTGTTCCCAAGCCCCCCTTTTCGCTGACTTCCCAGAGAGCTATGGCAGCCAAGCCTAGGCTCTCCTGTTGCTTCTTCTATGCTAAGCCCTTTCTTGTGTTACTGCCCCCAGCTTTCATAAATATTCCCTCATAGTCACCTGGACTCCTGGTGTGACATTTTTCCTACACGAAGTCAAGAATCCAAACACTACCGGCTGGTCCTAGGCAGACCCACTCAGGGCCAGGTTCCCTTTCTGGTAACAGAACATGCCAGCGACCTGAAATGTCACTCACATTAAGCTGTGTTCCTTGAGCTCACTCTGCAGCATGCCTCCAGCAATACTCAAGCCAGGGACATTATGAGTACACAATTCAATGCTTTGAACACTTACAGCTTTGAGTCATGAGTATAAAGAGGGGATCGGACAAGAACACACCTAACAGCCTAGCAGGCCACCTAGCAGGCCATCTGCAGCGGTAAACGTGTGCTGATAAACTGGCTCTCCAGAAAAGAAGACCTGATGTGGAAGGCTTGCCAATTCCCATTGTCTAAACACATCCACAGAGCCAACTGCAAACCACCAACATCACCAGAAAAGAGGCATGCACAATCAGCTTTGCAAGCCAGCAAATGCCAGAGCCACCACACACTGCCAAGGCCATCAGAGGTCAGCAATTCTGAATCCTTCCCTTGGAACAAACACCTCATAAGTCAGCCATGGCCATCATCTCCATGGATGCAAATGGCCTGGGAAGGATGCAGCAAAGAGGTACTTATTTCCGAGTTACTACAATATTAGGCGTGAGGCCAGTGTTCTCCTTGGTGTTGGTTTCTGACAAATGGAGAAAGGGGCACGGAGGAGGCAGCCCAAATAATGATGGCAAGAGACACAGGACAGATATGTTTTATTTGTTTGTAAATGAAAATTGGGCAGTAAAAAGGAGACCCCAGGCATAGAAGCAAAGATGGGCAGGCTTGAAAATGGAAGAAGAGATTCATAATGTAGAGAGGAAGGCATAATCCCAATCAGCCAGGACCAGATCTGGGCCTGAGACGCAGAGCAAGCCTGAGACACACAGCTTTGCCTGAGTTGCTGGTCAGGTTAGCACAGCCCGCCAGGGAATAGAGCCAGGAGTCCTGGGAATCAGTTCAGTTACCTTGCAAGTCAGCCATGTAGTCAGGATGGTTCTATTCCCAGGCTGGCCAGGCCTCCTAACAGACATGGAAACACCCAACGGCAAGTATGTGACAAGTTCGTCATCCCAGAAGGTCCAGAACATTCCCACAGAGCAGCTAGTGACATTTTTGTCACCATGCAATTCCTTTCTCATAGCCTATCCGTTGTATGTTGTGGTGTTTTCCTCCCCACGCCATCCCCACGCCACAGTCAGCTGCCTGGTACACGATGTGTGTGCAAGCTGGCTGGCCTGTCCTCTGAGCTCTACCACACTCAGTCATCTGGGTCCAAGGCCAAGGTCTAGGAGACCACACTGCTTTTTCAACAGCCTCTTTACTAGTTTGGTGGGAACTCTGACTGGGAAAGGGAAGCACGGTTTGAAGAGAGAGGATGGAAAAAAGGAGAGGCAGGAGGAGAGAATACACAGCATGGTCTGCTTTTCTCCCTACATGCCTGATATGCAGGCACCCCCACCTCTCCAGAAACACCAGGTGTTATTCATTGGTCAGCCCTCCTTCCCTGAGAACCTGGGCCTTTGAAGATTCTTTTCTTCCAAAAGTCAGTATCTCCAAAGAAGCAGGGCCCGATACCCTCACCTCCAGAGCAGATGGTCGCTAATTGCCACAAGTAAACAAACATAGGCTGCGACAGATACATCTTGTAGCTCTGAATATCATTAATTTTCAAGAACACCAGGGGCACCCATTCCCAATTAGTGGCGAGTGTGAGGCTCAGAGCAGAACTGAAGTTGCTGTGCCAGGCTGGCGACGCAGGGGGCCTCCACCGAACCTGCCAGCCCCAGGCCCGATAGAAGGAATTCGGGAAGCCACTTAAACTTGTTGCCTTTGTTTCCTCATCTGTGAAACATGGGTAATAAAATCTCTCTGCTTCCTCGTGGGGCTTTATGTGAGTGAACTAATTAATGATTGTATAAAGCCTAATATAATGCAACATGTAATTGAAAAGTTTAATCATCGAGGTAATAGTCCAATAACAGTAGGCTGCAGAGTGGTGAGAAATAACACTTTAAAAATGCAGATATTACCATTTTGATGTTTCTCTCTGATCTGTGTTTTCAAATTAGCAGCATATATCCTTTCAGTTTGATTCCCACTTTTTATAATATTGTTTAATTCTAAAAAGCTGCTTCCTCTATTATTTTGACTGTGGTATTTTAACCAAGCCAAGAATGCTATAGAATCCAGTAATAACTGGGAATTCTAATTAAAAGTTTTTATGCCTATGATGTGTCCTAACAAGCTATGTGGTCAAGGATCTTCCCAACCCTTACAGAGTTGGAAAACTCTGCTTTCATTTTCATTTTCCAAATTAGATAAAAGGAGGTCTTCCCAAAGATTGTTTCTTAGTCCTTTGGCCTCCTTGCTCCTCCAAGAAGTTTGTTTTGTTCTCTCCTGCATTTCAGCCTGTGAACAAGCTGTTCCCTCTCCTGGAATGCCATCTACCCTCCATCACAGTATTGCTTCTTTCTGGGAAATTCCTACACTTTCTTTGAAAGTTACCTTAAGCCTCATTCTATGACGCTTTCCCTGACACCTCCAAGAAATGCTAGGACCCTCTCACCTCTACTTCCTCTCGCACTTATTGGGCCCCATTATTGGGATTATCACATGTGCTGTTCTGGTTTGTTGACTATGGGTTCCCTCACTGAACACTAAGCAAGTTGGGAACAGAAATTGTCTCTTACCATCTGTGCGTCTCCCTTTCCCAGGACAGTGAATGGCACAATGTAAGTGCTCAATAAATGCTTTTGTTGTGATTAATAAAGTACAAATTCCTCTAAGTGCATTATTGAATTAATTATAGCTTTGTGTCATTACATATGTTCTTATTTAGTTACTATGTTTTTCATGTGTGAGTCTGCAAAAAAAAACAATGAATTTAAGAAGAGTTTTCACACTTGGAACAATTCAGAACTGCGTCATGCTCAAATCCACATACCTTATTTAAAAAAAAAAGTCTTTCTTGAGCAACCCAAGTGCCCATCAACAGAAAAAATGGATAAAGAATCTGTGGCATGCATATACAATGGAATATTACTTGGTCATAAAAATAAAATAAAATATTGGCATGGATGGACCTGGAGTATATTTTGTTAAATGAAATAAGTCAGTCAGAGAAAGACAAATATCATATGGTTCACTTATGTGTGAAACCTAAAGAACAAAATAATGAACAAACAAAATTGAAACAGACTCATAGCTACAGAGAACAAACTGATCATTGCCAGAGGGAGGAGGTTTGGGGGATTAGGTGAAAAATGTTAAGATACTAAGAAGTACAAATGGGTAGTTACAAAAACAATCACGGGGATATAAAGTACAGCATCAGGAATATAGTCAATAATCCTATATAAAAGCCTAATATGCTAAGTGACCAGTCGTCTGGTCGGCCATTCAACCAATCAAAGCACAATATCCTAATGATATGCTAAGGTTGCTCAACCAGTCGCTATGATGTGCACTGACCACCAGGGGGCAGATGCTCCAATTGGTAGGTTAGCTTGCTGCTGGGGCAGGCTGATTGGGACTGAGCGAGATGGGCCAGACATGCCCTGGAGCCCTCCTGTGGTCCCTCCCCGGCTGGCCAACCTCCCACGTCCCTCCCTGGCCCTGATCGTGCATCTGTGGGGTGCCTCAGCCTACCCTGCACCCTCTTGCAATCTGGGACCCCTTGGGGGATGTCGGAGAGTCAGTTTCCGCCCAATCCTGCAGGCCAGGCCAAACACCCCCCTGGTGCACGAATCTGTGCACCAGGCCTCTAGTATTGTAATAACTATGTATGGTGCCAGTTGAATACTGCAAATATCTGGGCGGAACACTTTCTAACCTATATGCTGTACACCTGAAACTAATACAAAATAACATTGGATGCAAACTATAATTGAACAATGTTTTTTTAAAAAGGAAAGTCTTCCATGATTTGATGCCTGCCCACCTTTCTAACCTTAAAACCAATCACTGTCCTCAAAAGAACACCTCTGAAATCGCAGCAGACTTCCTGCAGCTTCCTCAATCAGGTGCCGTGCACCTGTCATGCTTTAGAATGGCCTTCCCACCCTGCTTCATAAACTCCTCTCATCCCTCACTTCAGTTATCATCTCCCCTGTGTGTTTCTATTGACACTTGGTGCCCTACCTTACAGATGGGTGCTTTTATTCTTTATACTTCCCTGGGTCTTTATAAACCACCCCCTCATCCATCTCACTACCATAAGTGCATACTTACTAGTAGCTACCTCCTCTCCTTCAAGCTGAGAGCTCTTTGCAGATAATGACAGTGTTTGATTCTGCCTTCATACAGCAGATATTATCCCAAGTCCTAATACACAGTTAATGCTCCATTAAGAGCTGTTGGATGAATGAATGAATGAATTGGTGACAGGTCTGCCTTTCATGCAGGTTAGTTGGAAGGAGATAAAAATTGTAGAGTCCTACTATTCTACCCTTTAACTACAAAGCAAGAAGTTTTCTATTTCTCCTCACTTATTATCAAATATAATTGATAAGTATGGAACATATTTTTTCTCTACATTTACTTTCCATAAGTTTCCTAGGATAAAATTTGTCTGTGTACCGCCTTTCCTTCTTCCATTATGCCCAGACAACCCACTATGCAACCTCATGTTCCTCTCTCCCTCTGCCCAAGTTTTAAAATAATTTCCCAGAATACTTCAAAAAGAGTTATTTTTAGCCTGCACAATGCCAGCCATTAAAAGGACATTTCCCAACCAACATGAAAATCATCTATCTCATCTGTGGCTTGGAGAACTCAGAGGAGAGTAATGGCAACCATGAGAATTCAACAGTAAACCCAGCACCTGCTGAAGTTTAAGGGTCCTGGAGATTGAGAAGAGATTTATGGCTTGGGTAAAAAGTTTAAAATCTATATTTTAGTTTACTTCTCTAATCTGTGCAAGTTTAAAAGAATATTATTTTTGCACCCAAACCGATGATCTGATAAATTTTCCCATTTCTTTTACCAAAGCATTGCATTGTATAGCTCAGAAGTGATTGCTAATTAATACTAAGTGTAAGCATAGTGATATAATCTTGTTCTAGAATTTTTTATGTAGAAAATGGGAAACTAGAAGCGTTCTTTTACAGAGTTATGGGGGAAAATGTGACATCCTCATTTTCAAGGAAGGTCCTTGCTCAGGCTAAATATACTTATGCTATATTTATAATTATAAATCCAACACCATCATTACCATTATCATCAACTAGAATTTACAGTGTTCCTTTATTAATAGTTCACTCGACTGGAGGGTGTCCCTCTTGCAAGAGACTGATAGAATAGGATAAGGAATCATAGCTTTGCTGAAGGAAGGAGCTGAGCAGCAACCCCTTGAATAAATATCTGAGGTGTTATCAACATCATCCAGAGACTCCAAGCCAGCCCTCCTCAGAGAATAATGGAGTCAAGCACATTTGACGTCACGTAAAACAAAAATCCTATCTTTGTCACTGGAGAAAGCTTATCAGCAACAGATAAATACCTCAGAAGATGATTTAATAGGGTCCAGTCATAAACTTCTTTTTTGCCTTTAGCTTTCTTCATGTCCATGTGTAATAGGCTGTGGAGCCCTTCTTTACTAAAGAACACTAACTTCTCCCCATAGTGATGGTACCTACACTGAGTCTACTGAAACATGCCATAATGTGGCCCTGAGTAGGTATTGTGTTATTTTGGTGGCTGGTTCTTTTAGGAGAGAAAGTCCATAATCACATCACAATAACTTTACCCCAGGAGCTTTCTATCTAACTTGTTTCTGGATCAAGGGAATTTTCTCAAGCTGGACAGCAGGACTTTGTAGATGAGAATAGAATCACTACTGTAGTTATTCTGCTTGGTTTCCAGAATTTAAGAAGAAAGTGGCTTTTGAACAAGGTTTAAGAGCAAAACTGAAGTTCAGCCCAGTCCTTCCTGCGAGCCTTGCTTTGCTTTTTCCACATTCTGTTCCTGCTGGGCTATTTCTTCCTCCCGCCTCCCCCATATTCCTCAACAATGCTCCCAGCCAGGACTTTCAGACCATTCATCTGTGACTTCAGGTGAATGTAAGTCATAGTTACACTTTAAAAGTGCTTAAGCTCTGTTCTGTTTGAAACATCATTGTGACATGCTTAGACAGGTACTAAAAAAATTTTCCAATAGCAGTAAGTGAAAAGGAACAAAATCTTTTGGAGCAGAAAACTCTTTCCTTTTGCAAGCAAAATTGGGTTTCTGGCTTTTCCACCTAAGCATAAATGAGTACTGCTTAGATAAAGTGCCAATTTTTTATCACTACTTGTCACTTCGGGTCACTTACTCATATTGCTCCCTACTCT
The DNA here is from genome assembly GCF_000147115.1 of Myotis lucifugus. Taxonomy (NCBI): domain Eukaryota; kingdom Metazoa; phylum Chordata; class Mammalia; order Chiroptera; family Vespertilionidae; genus Myotis; species Myotis lucifugus. Next base: position 6,345,367 of record NW_005871064.1, read on the forward strand.
CACCTCATGTAAGGAATCCATCACACCTGTTGCAGACAGGATAACCTATGCCCTTCACTTCCCCTGGGCAGGTATGGGGAAATGAAGGGCATAGGTTACAAGTTTACTGAAATGCTTCAGATGTTTTCTATTCAAGATATTACTTTTTTCTATGCACAGGGAATATAAACAGATCTCCAACTTTTATCTTGACACAGTCAATTCTTGGTTAATCACAAATGAATAGTTTGATATGTTCAGTATATACTTCTGACTTTTCACAAAATATGATAAAAGAAACCTGATTCAACCTTAGCAAGTATCTCAATGCTCATTTTAAAAAAATTAGTGGTTTCTATAATAAAACTTTAAACCACAGCTGAAGTATATAAAGTTATGAGATATATTTAATTATGTGGTTCTTGAAACAGGCTACCAGTATTGGCCTCTATGGTAGCATTCATAAATATTTTAAATATTGGAAGTTTCAGTGGAATAAGTGTGTGGCTACCCTAGTTGAGCACTTATAGAAGAAGAATATTGATTTGGATTATGAATTCAGTAACTTAAAATTATAGAGTGTTAGCACAGGAATGAAAGGGGACCATGGAGATATTGCTGTTATATTAGAACCTGTAGGAAACACTTTCAATGGATTCAAAGGGATCCCCAATCAGTCCTTCAGGCACTCAGAATGAGGGAACAAAGATTCTCATATTTGTTCTTTAACACAACATTTAATTTCTCCAGAGTAACATTTGCTACTAGTCAATGGCACCAAAACTTCAATTTTGCAATCCCTTATGTATAAACACATTATCATGCCTTATACATGATGTTAATATGAGCAGCAGACTCCAGAAATGATGCTTATACCATTGCATCATTTCTCTCACTATCATTTTTTCATCAAGAAACATTTATTGAGCATCTACTATGTGCAAGTCATTATTCAAGATGCTGCAATTGTAGCCAAGGCCTCTGCTTGCAGAAATAAATTTTTATCAAGTGAGTCATATTATAAGCAAGCAAATAAATGAGTGTTGAGTAAAATACTTTGGGATAGTAAAAAGTTTTACACTGAAAATAAGGGAATGTAATGTAATGTAGTGTGATATAAAGTTTCCAGAGCATGTATAGAAAGATAGCTTTTTGAGAGCATGAAAGGCAACAAAGAGCCAACTCCGCAACAGCATGGGAGAAGAACGTGACAGGTGAGGGGTCAACTGGTGCAGTGACCCTAAAGCAATGTGTGGGGAACAGAACAGGAAGAGACTGGCATTTGTGAATCAGTCAATTCTCTTCTTCCTAGGGTTTCTCTTGCCTCTGCCAGCCCATCTGTTCAGACCCACTCGCACAGGCTTTGCTGTGCTCCCATCATTTTCCTGGTCGCCACATTTCAGGTTTTCTTTTTTTGTTATTGCCACTCAAAATGGCTCCATATATTAAATTTCTAACCATGTTCCCCTGTGTCAAGCAAAGACTTTACCTCTGAAGAAGTCTAAATTCATTAAGCTCAAGCTCAGCTTCTATTATCGCCATCATCTGGCTCTAATGTCTAATGCTTCCATTCATTTGTCCATTACTACACACAGACCATGCGTTTTGCAATCCAAATGTGTTGGTTCTGACCCTTCTCACTCACCTTACAGGCTGCCTTTTCATTTTGTCCATCTATTCAAACTTTAAGACATAAACTCAAGACACTAAGATCAGAGACCAAATGAACTTATTTCCTCATTCTTCTGTGTATTATAACCTGAAGTATCTCATTTTTCTTCCAGTCTGTGATAGTTCGTGTCAGTATGATTCTTTTGTTCATTAATCAAGTTCCACTTTGTAGCACCTTTCTTTCATTATCAAGAAATATTATATATTTTTCCTTATTTAGCTGTCTTCATGCTCATTTGGGGGCTCTCATATTAACTATAAGTTCGTTGAGAGCAAAACTTTCAAGGTTGCGGGTTCAATCCCCCGTCATGGCACAATCAAGAATCAACCAATAAATGCATAAATAAGTGGAAAAGCAAATTGATGTTTTTGAGCTCTCTCTCTTTTCTCTCTCTCTCTCTCTTTCTTTCTTTTCTCTAATTAAAACATTATTTTACTTAAAACAATTAAAAATGTTTTCAAAGACTTACATAAGATCAATGAATTATTATAATGCATCCTTTAGTGAAAGGGAAACATCTTTCCAACCCATGCCCCAAGCCCCTTCCTAGCAATATTTGTGAAATGTACATTAACTCACAGCTCCATTGACGCAGAAAAAGGAACCCCCAGGAGGCAACACTATACAGGCAAATTAATGATTTTGTGAGTGATGAATGAAATGGCATAGAAATAGACAAGAGATCCCAAGGAGAGCTGTCTACCCAGCATGGAATAGGAACAGCAAAGGAACAAATCCATTTAAATAAATGTCACATCTCATATAAAATCTTAAGACACCCAGAACCACCAACGCTCAGAACTACTTGTGATGCCAGTCTTGCTAACAGTAGAATTTTCCTATAAGGAAAAGAAAATTGTATAAAATAGAAGTATAATCCTTAGAATCATAGATTTTGACTTTTGAGGTAATTTAGTGTAACCATTTATAAAGATGAAGGCATTGAGCCTAGCCAAGGGGAGTTACTTGAAGAGATGGTCCTAGTGTGGAGATGGTGCTCCCCACATCACCACCACCTACTGGAGAGAAAGGTTGTTTCTAGTACACGGTGATAGTTCCAGGGACTGGTTTCCATTGTCAGCCTCCTTCTGTGACCAGAGTTTTCTCAAGAGTTACCTAACTCTAGGTCAGTGATGGCGAACCTAGGACACGTGTGTCAGAGGTGACACGCAAACTCATTTTTTGGTTGATTTTTCTTTGTTAAATGGCATTTAAATATATAAAATAAATATCAAAAATATAAGTCTTTGTTTTACTATGGTTGCAAATATCAAAAAATTTCTCTATGTGACACGGCACCAGAGTTAAGTTAGGGTTTTTCAAAATGCTGACATGCCGAGCTCAAAAGGTTCGCCATCACTGCTCTAGGTCATAAGTAATTCCTGAGAGGCCTTTCATCCCACCACCTCCTTTGTCCTGGAAGAACTAGTTATTAGGGAAACCAGGAGGCCTTACCAACCTACCACTTCACACTTGTAGTGCCCCTGCTCATCTCCTGCCTCTTTGCTCGTCTCCACACTGCTTGGGGCTTCCTCTTTGCAAAGACACAAATCCCCACTGCTTCCCTCTAGATCCTCTCTTTATTGTAAACCCCACCATCTCAACAACTTCATGAATTGTTCTGCTGCTCCCAGGCTTTGCCAGAGATCTGGTATTGCCTGGAGGACACTATTTGTAATAAACACATCTCAAATAGAAATTCCCTTTCTCCTGCATCATCTCTGCCTAAGATCAATTCTCTAGTGCTCCTTTCAGAACATCTCCGCTTAGCCCTGGGAAGATAGAAAGGAAGGGAGGCAAGGAAGGAGGAAGGAAAGAAGTGAGGGAAGGAGGGAAGGTGAGAGGGAGGGAGCAAGGAAGTGAGGGTCTTGTAACTCCATCTGATCATATAATATTCAATACCACTTCATCATTGTTATCTATCATGCTGCTGAGCATTCACACTTATTCTTTGAAGCCTTTAACTTAGAGCTCACCATCTTTGGCCCATCCCAAATCCTGCATTCTCCCTGGGTGCCTTCAGTACCCTTGGTTTTAAGCCTTCTCATAAGCAGTACACCTCCTGCTTTTTTTTGTTTTTTTAACATATTTTTATTGATTTTTTACAGAGAGGAAGGGAGAGGGATAGAGAGTTAGAAACATCGATGAGCGAGAAACATCGATCAGCTGCCTCCTGCACACCCCCCACTGGGGATGTGCCCGCAACCAAGGTACATGCCCTTGACCGGAATCAAACCGGGGACCCTTTGGTCCGCAGACCGACACTCTATCCACTGAGCCAAACCAGTCAGGGCAACCTCCTGCATTTTTATCACCAAAGTCTCCCAGCTCTATTTCAGCCATCCACCCATATACCTTTACCCTATATTTTGTCACCACCCATTGCTGTGCCACCTCTGAAACATATGATTTAAGATTCAGTTCTCAAGTAACTCAATTGCCCAATAACGGGAAAAATGGTTAAATAAATTATTGTAACAGCATCATATAGAATATCATACAATTGTTTAAACAAATGAGGTAGCTATAAATATACTGATAGGGGAGTTGACTAAGACCTATTGTTCACTGAACTAAGTAAATCAGAAAATTTAAATCCATTCCTGTGAAAATAAATTATGTGCAGCAATATGTATATAGTATAAAAATAAAGTTCCAAAAGGATAAACATCAGATGCTGAGAGTGATTGCTTTGGGAAAGGGATTGATAACAGGAAGATGAGGAGACATTTCAGTATTTTACCCTCTGTAGTTATATATCCCCTGAATTACTTTCAATAAGAATGTATTTATACATTATTTCTGTAATTTTTAAATGTGTAAATATGAAAAAAATTTCCATCCTACCCACAACTTTTACATTTCTATTATTCAAACAGTTAATTCTCTTGTCTCTAATTTGCCTTCATTGAGAATTTATGGGTTTTGACCACTATTATGTTTCTCTTGATTTCTTCCTGCTTGTCTTTCTTTGACTTTCCATCCTACTCTCCATGCTCTGATCATTTCAACCTTCTTACTGTAATTTTGCAATTTTTGCCCCATTTTTCTTTTATCACATCTACCCAATATTATTCCAACTTAGGACAGATTCAACTATTCACTTTCTCTTAACATCGAGGTGACTGCCACCACAGTCTTCTCATGTTCTTCCTATTTTGATGACTCCCCTACCTTTCCTATCTATAGGTTATTTTTCTCTGCCTACAATATTAGGGCTTCTCAGAACTTTTCCTGATGACCTCCTCTTTTTATTTATTTAAATAGATGTTCCCTTAATGTAGATCTCACCTATTTTTGTGACTTTAAACAACTACCTTAAGCTTAGTTATAATTTCCAAGTTATTTTCCCACTTGTAAAATGGGAGGTTTGTGTGAACTTAAATATATCTCCAAAATTGTCTTTATAGTTAGTATCCCTCACTAGTTCCTATCACTGATTCTACATAGATGCTGAGAGTTAATTTAGGCTAACTTCAGTCAAATCACCAAATGACTCATCAGGGCTGGCAGCTTGACCTAGTCTACTATGATTAGAGTCAATTTATTAAGGTGCACAGGTATCTAAATAATATTCAAAAAGAGTGTAGGATGAACGTGAAAGAATGATTCATTATCCTCATCAAAGACCTGTTTATACTTCGAGTTGCTCTATTTTCACTTACATAGGGCACTGAGCATCAGTCAGTCTCATTTTAGACAATAACCAGATACATTGTTCATCAGCATATTGTGCATTAATAATGTGGAAATGGAAGCTTTGCTGTATTAATTACTGGTCTCTGTATAAGATTATCTCCCACAGCAGTTGCTAACTCATGATTAAAAAACTCTTAGGGACACTAGAAAACTGGTTATGTGAAAAATAGTGCTTTTTAATGCAGGGAAGTCAACTAATATTTGTTGAGCATCAGGTCAACTAATATTTGTTGAGCATCATATTATTTATATATATTATCTCACTAAAATATTATAAACCGTCAAACCTCAGAGGGAAGGTAGGGGAGGGTGGGGGTAGGAGAAGAGATCAACCAAAAGACTTGTATGCATGCATATAAGCCTAACCAATGGACACACACACCAGGGGCGTGAGGACATGGGCGGGGGGGCAATGGGGGATAAGGACACATATGTAATACCTTAATCAATAAAGAAAATATATAGATATTATAAACCCCCTGGAAAGAATAGCTTTAAAAGGAAATGGAAGTTTAGGAAGTAAATTACTTGGGTACTACAGAAGATGCAAAATTCAAGCTCAGATCTTTTTAAATTGCAATTTCACATATCCTTTTAAAAAATCACCAGTAGTAAAACAGTAAAATGTGGGGTAAATAAAAAATGAGAAGGCAAATTCTATATTTTATTGAACAGTGAATTCAATATCAATTTCTGTCAAAATTGTAAGAAATGTCATTCTTATATGTCTATTAAAATGTTCAAACCAACATATTGGTCTATAATATTTTGATTTCAGGACAACTAATCCCCCATGACTTCTTTGTGGACAAGATGAGAATATCTAGACTTGACAGCATGATTAGATGGAGAATATCTGGTTAAACATCTATACACCCCAAAATATTAATTAATGAGTATGTAGTACAGTAGTTTGGAAAACCTGACTCAATAAGAACACACACCCACACAAACTTACGATAGAGTGTTATCTTCTGGATGCTCAGGCTGGTGAGCGACCACCCCCAGTTTGCCTAGGACTAAGGAGGTCTCCAGGACATAGGGTCTTCAGTTCTAAAACCAGGAAAATTTAGTGCAAACTTGAGATGAGTTTGTCACCCTATCAAAATGGTATATATAGCTCCTGCTTAGATATCCCCTGGTATACTGGCTCTTTTTACCAGGGAAATAACCCTGAGTCCAAGGCTAAGATATAATGGGAAGGTATGTCACTTAATAACAGGCAGTTTTCACCTGGACTACATTATCCTTAGCTGACATATGCAACCTTAATCCTCAAATTTCTCCCAAAACGTTCCCCTGCCTTCTTATGGTGCTGGCACCAACCAACAAGCCACCATTTTCAAACTATACCCACTTCTCCAAGCTGCCTGAAGTGCACCTATGAACAGACGACATCTGTACTGCCTGGCAATTAGAAGAGCTTCAGCATCATTTGCCCTAGCTGACCACTGAGTCAGTGGCCATTGAGAGGGACCAGCCCCATTATTAAACAAACCACAACATAAAGACTAAGGTCTGGAAAGGTCAAAGCCAAAAATCTGCAGATTGTCTCACCAGCTGAGTATAAACCTCGTGTTCTCTTTGGCTGCTGACCAGGAAGGAGAGGCATCAATGACAGACAGGAAGTGTGACAGAGCTTTGCAGACACTGTAAGCAGAGAGTCAGGGGCTGGAATTGTACAATGATGGACACATTCAATATTCCTGCCAAAATACATAGACTTTTGGTTAAAAGCAATAAATCACTTTTGTTTAAATGAAAGTTGGTTGGATATATTTTCTTCTTTTTTGACAAATTTTTGAAAGGGAAGGGAATAAGTTATATACTATTCATAGCCATCTAGGAGTGAAAACTGGCTTATACTTTTAATACACTTTCCTCTGTGGACCAGTAATGGACATAAACAGTAAACCTGGGGTATAACGTGTTGCAGTGCTCAATAGTTAGTTTCCACTTCTTAATGCATTTTGGTGGTGGTGGTGGTGGTGGCTGATGCTTAATAGAATGACCATCCCAATTTTGACTGACAAGCTTTTGAGAGAAAAGACTAATTAAAAAGGCATAGTCTGTGATGTAGCAGCCAACTCATACAGCTGCCAACTGGTAAGATTTCAGGAATTTTTGAACAAGTTATTAAAGCAGTGGTAGTCTGAAATCAGTGTTGGTGAGAGTATTTATACCACGGAAATTGGCCAACACAGTAATTGAGATTTCATTGTTTTGTTTGTTTGGTTTTCCTGGAAAGCTAGTTGTTAAACATGCACTCACATACAACTGTGCAAAATTTCATTCAAAAGGTGCAATTCAGACCCCTGTCAACTACAACTATAAAGAGAGGACCAGAGCAGAGCCACCTCACCTGGATCCATTTTCACCTCCCCAGGTTGGTTTAAGGACTAACCTTCATGACCCAGAACTCTAGATTAATTACCTCATGGAAAAACAAAAGCCAACCTTCATAAAGAACTTGGAGCTAAGGAGCAACAAAGAAAATGTTAACATGAAGTGTGAAATGGTTAGAAACACCAAGTGCCATTTATTTTAGTTGAAAGCACATAATGTATTAAGAATGAACAAAAAAGGATAGTCATCACTTTTCCTCCGGTTAATAATGCCCTCTACTTCCCTTGTCTCCCAATGCTTTGTTCGGTGTTCAGAAGATTAAAAAAAAATCCTGATGCAGCTTTTCCATCCAGAGGTCTTCTTAAAAGCTTATGAATCTTTTCTTAGATTAAACTTAACTTCAAAAGCATCCACTGTGGTCTCTGTTTGTCACTGCAAGAAGGAATTAAAGCGTTGCAGAGCTAAGATCCTGTAGTGACACTTCTTTTTAATTCCCCAAACACATTTTTTTCATGCAACCCCATGGTCAACCAGCCCCTAAAGAAACGTTAGGAAGAATGGCTTTTGCATTTTGTACATACGTTATGGCTTTCAGCACCCCAGGATGCATTCCAGTGGTTTCTCTCTCTCCATTTCAAGATGTTACCAAAATGTGGCTCATTTATTTCTCGTTTCCTCGTGCTTTATTTATAGATTTGGGTGCCCATTTCTTGCTTTGGGGATTTGCATTCTCTGTCATCTGTCAAGGTCAAAGTCGAGAGCCTTTGTGTGCATTCTAAGCCCTTTCAAATATGTGTTCACCCCCTGGTGTAATGCATTAACAAAAGATACTCTGCTCAGAATCCACCTTTTGAATCCACCCAAAAGATACTTTGCTCAGACCCGTGCATTTTGTTTGTCTTCTATTAAAGGCTAAGCATCGACATTTTTATTTCAAATTCCACATAAGCACTTTCACAACGGCTGAAATCTGGAGCTGCTGGAGGACAGGAGAAGTAATAGATGACCTCCCAGAATCTGTGCCTCATTTCTTAAGTATTGGAGGCACTTCCCTCTCTTCTCTGTAAACATAAAACTGCTTGTGACCCAACACTGAAGGCTCTCTGGCAGGAAACCTTCCCCTTTCTCTAACATTTGCTCCCCACCTCCCAGGTATCTTTATATCCATTCCTCCTATGTTCTCAATAAAGTTGCTGATAAATAATATACCTGTACATGCATTTATGAGAGTGATTGAGAATATACCCATCTTAACAATATCCAATTAAGGTGGTATAAAACCTACTGAGAGAGTCAGGATGATGACCATTTAAATAAGATGGACTTTGCAGACTGACATGGTTAAATTTCTTATAAATTCCTCATGAAAGATAGGCAATTTGCTGAGCATCTCTAGATCACCAGCTGGCCTACCTGTAAAGTTGAAAAATTCAGTTACTTCATAGGTTTGTTGCTAAAATTAGATTATAAAATGTATAGAAAGTGTTCACTCTGGCACATAGAACTATGCAAAGAAAAAAAAGCAAATAATCTAATAGCTGTTGATCAATGAATTACCTGTGTTGGGAAAGGCTCAGCTTTTGTCAGAAAACAGGCTATTGAATCCAGATACAGCCTCCACTAACCTCAATCTGAAACACAGTGCTATAGCCTGGGGCATGCAAGATGCTTTCCGGGAAGGAGGCCCAGATGCTCAGAGCAAAGAGTTAGCAAAGAATTTGAGGTCAAAATGAAAACCCAGTGCCAGACTCCCTGACTGACCTCCAATTTTCTTAGTCTCTACTCATTTCAGTTTTCCCAGCGGCACAACATACTCTCTTGTGTTAGGGCTAGTGGATCAACATATCCAAAATAATTGCAGAGGAATCATACTCCTTTATTCTTAGAATCCAGCACTGACTCAGTGAAAGTTTTTCAGGAAAAAAAGATAGTTTAAACATTAAATACAATTAGTCATTACAGGATATATTGATTTTAGAAACATAAAAATGTAGAAAACAAATGTGCTTTTCAGAATTAAGGAAATATTCATACTCAATTCAAAATTTGTTTGCATACTGTGAAAATCACCCTTCTCACTAATCCTCTCTCTCTTTAAATGGTTGTTATGGAACTTAGATCAGTTTCTGAAAAAAACACACAAACTGTAGGTTGATAGGCTAGCTGTAATATCTAGAAAGGTCTGCTAAGGAGGTGAGAGAAAACTCAAAGCCAAATAGAATCTGGCTCCCAAGATCTATGCATGTGGATGGTCAAGTGACATGAGTAGCAGTAATGGGACCTATTTGGCTACATATGAGCTAAAAAGCTCCTTTAACACGTACTTTCTAGAAGCATAAGAATGTGCAGGAGTACCTAATTACCCAATAAGTGTGAGCATGGGCAGTTTGGTGGGTTGGAGAGTGGAATAGCTAGGTTTAGATTAAGGTGAGAGGTCTAGGACAGTGATGGCGAACCTTTTGAGCTTGGTGTGTCAGCATTTTGAAAAACCCTAACTTAACTCTGGTGCTGTGTCACATATAGAAATTTTTTGATATTTGCAACCATATTAAAACAAAGATTTATATTTTTTGTATTTATTTTATATATTTAAATGCCATTTAACAAAGAAAAATCAACCAAAAAAATGAGTTCGCATGTCACCTCTGACACACGTGTCATAGGTTCGCCATCACTCGTCTAGGAGAATCAATTAAGACTCATTACTTTAGTCCTAACTGGTTTGGCTCAGTGGACAGAGCGTTGGCCTGCGAACTGAATGGTCCCAGGTTCAATTCCTGTTGGGAGCATGTACCTTAGTTGCAGGCACATCCCCAGTAGGAGGTGTGCAGGAGGCAGCTGATTGATGTTTCTCTCTCATCAATGCTTCTAATGCTCAATCCCTCTCCCTTCCTCTCTGCAAAATATCAATAAAATATTTAAAATAAAGACTCATTACTTTAGCCCTAGCTGGTTTAGCTCATTGGATAGAGCCTTGGCCTGCAGACTGAAGGGTCCTGGGTTCAATTCCAGCCAAGGGCATGTACCTCAGTTGCATGCTCCTCCCCCACCTGGGCCCTGGTCAAGATGCATGCAGAAGGCAACCAATCCATATGTTTCCCTCACATCAATATTTCTCTCTCTCTTTCCCTCTCTCTTCCACTCTCTAAAAATCAATGGAAAAATATCCTCAGGTGAGGATTAAAAAAAAAAGACTCGTTAGTTTAACATTGATGTGGTCAGCTTTAGACATTGGACTCTTAGAAATTTCAGAATTACAATTTTGGAAGCAGGTGGTACCCAGACATAAGATAGCCAGGTCCATGCACCTGCAGGACATAGATCCAGCTGGTTTAGGGAGAGAAAGCTACTAGGATAGTGTGTGTAAGGGATAGGATGATGGCTCTTGAGAGAGGAGGCCCCTATCCCTTTTCATTGCCCTTTCAGACCCCATTTGTAGGCATCTCAATAGTTGCCTCTTCCCTGCACATTTCACTAAGATATCTATATTCTGAATAGTTCTAATTTAAGTCTTGCTCCTGCAGGCTAACTGGACATCTGGATAAATATCTGAAGGATGCCAGGCAATTACTGACCCAGGGGGAAAGGACACTTTGCTCTCAATTCAGAGGGTCCTTCCATCCCACTGATGAATTGTCATGCATTCCTTTCCTGTGAGATATTTTCCTGACATCATGTAAATAACTCAGTATCATCATAGCATTTGGTCCTGGATCTCATCAATACCCAAACAATTTTATAAATCCCCCTTCTAAAATAAAGGTAGAACAAGAAAATTAATATCCATTAATTAACATACAGTGTCCCTTTCTCATTAACCTTAAAAAGTTATTCTCAGAACTAGGTTTCTGCATTTGTAAATGTAATAAATCAAATATTTAAAACCTAAAAATAAAACAATGTTCCTCATAAGGGTATGTCTCATGAGCATGCCTGAGAATAGTATATTAAAATATAGGGTAACATATGCCATAGTAGAAGCATGTATGGGGTATTCTAGGAGAAGGATAAACCCAACACAGGCAACAAGAGGATAATACGCTTTAGCCCAGTCTTGAGAAATTAATCCTAAGATTCTAGGCAGAGACAATAACACAAAATGGTCAAGAAAATATGTAGAATTTGTGTGCATGTGTGGGTGTGTGCACATGGGAATCCTAATTTCCACCTTCCTGTAAAGTGCAATCAGTGATATAAATGGCCTGATATGAATGATAAAACTCAGTATGTTCTCTGACCAGGGGTCTTGCACTTTAAGCCTAACCTTCAGCTGTAGAATCAAGCCTTTGTTCCCAACTAAAATAATCCTAGCTACCAATATCAGATGACTGTCATATATTTAGTGGGGAGACATCTTCCCAGAATCGCCTTCTCTATGGACAAGCAGTCTCTGCCCTTAGCTTTGGCAACACCATAGGCTCCCAAGATGGCACACAGCTAGGAGGCTGCTTCCTGCTGCAATGAGAGCATCCAGGACTCTCAGACCATGTGGTGTCTCTCCTGCCCTGGCCAGGTTCCAGGCTACTTCCCTCTGTGAGACTTGCTGCTCATGACATAACTGGGTCATGCTGCAACCACAATGCGATACTTCTGGGGACCAAGCCAATTTCCTTCCTTCTCCAACCCATTCACTGCTCAATGGGTCAGTCAGAGGTATAGTAAACGACAAGGAGTGCAGCCAAGCAACAAGGATGGTAAGGGACACCATGGCAAACCCTGATTTCAACCCCCTCCAGGTGTCCATGGCCTTCAAGATCTGAAGGGCAATCATCTTAGGTCACTTTTTCCCCCATGAAATAGTGCCACCTTCTAAGTTGCTGTGCATGTTAGCAGTGGTAGAGGATAGAACACAGTCCCAGGTTTGGGAAATCCGAGTTCTAGCCCTGTGAGTGTGTTGATCCACGTGTCACCATGGAAAAGGCACTCGTCTCTGTCCCTGTCTTCAGAGAAATAAGGCTGTCTACTCATTCTAGGTTCCAGGAACTACCCTGCTATCAGAGAGATGAAAGTCTCTCCAAAACTTTAAAACACTAAATAATATTGAATTAAGACAGAAAGTTGTTCATCCAGAACATCTGTTGAGACCACTGAGAGCAAGCAGGCCCATTTGCAAAGGCAAGCGGGTCAATTGCAATTGTCACACTTTTCCATCCATGCGAGATATGCTGCCTAATGTGGAGGGAAGTCTGGGATCAGAGAAGTTATGTTCACTCCACCGAATACTAAATATTCATTGAGAGCCTATCATGCACAATGTGCTGTGCTATATGTTTTAATTTTAGCGATTTGTCCAAGGTCAGAGAGCTGGTTAGCGTAGGGCACAACTAGCTGCCCTCACTCCCCGCTGCGCTATCCATCATCCCATTCCATCACATGTTCCAGAGCCAACTGTTTCCAATTGGGCAAATGACAAAATTTATCTGCTTTAGGTTCACAGCAGTTTCATCAGAAGCTCTGCTTAAAGCACATAGATTTTTCCAGAAATATCTCATGAAATTTTCTTTTGGGGGAGGGAAAAATACATTGATGGCACCATTTGTTTTCCAACAGGAGGGGAAAAAAATGCACCACAATATCTCAGAATACACCTGCTTTCCTAAGAAAAAGCAGCAGGAGCAAGGACAACATGAGATGCCAACACAATCAACACATAAATAATTCTACAATAATTGGCAGGCGTGAATTCACTGGCTGTCATCCTAAATGAAAAGGGAGCCAGACCAGAGGTCCAATAATGTGATCTGAGCGATCTGCCACTCCAGTCTAAGTCATTGTTGCCCATGGCTGGATGTTCTCTCTGAGGTGTATCTACCCAGCTGTGGTCCTAACCACATGGAGATAAAATAAGGAATGGAAAAGAAATTTGTCGTGCTGATTTATCAACCTGAAATATAGTTTAATCTGCATAAAAATGGACTCTTGCAAACTGACTGGGATGAATAGGCTTCGGCTCTAATTCCTTCTGGTGGTCTCATTTAAATAGGCTATTCATCACCGTGACCTCATTTGATAATAGCCTTACTGTAATATTTAATTTTACATTAATTCTGTTGTAACGTAGCCAATGCTCATTTGCAGAATAATCACTAAGGAATTAGCTCTGCTCCCCACCCCCACCCTTAACAACATCTCATGAATGCCTAAACAATTGAAGATAGTCGATTCTCATATTAGCTAAGTTGTATTGTGCAAGAATGCTGTGTGTTTGGATAGGCTAGGCCATAAGGAAAAAGAAACATTAACACAGAATCTTTACCTGGACTATGAAGTAGGACATTTATTTTGAGCTAATTAAGACATAAAATATAGCTCCACAGAAAAAAACCTCAGGTTAATGGATCGATTGGCATATATTAGTTGATTTCTACTTGTGCTGGAGTTTGGCAAAGTTATCTATGTGATGATTGCTTCTTAAGTATAACATGTCTGGTCCTTTGAAACATTATGAATTCTATTAAATACCATCCAATTCATTACAATGTTCATGGAGCACATATTATGTGTCCTCTGCACATTATACAGCTAACATACAGCTGTTACCAGGAAGCTTATAAAGGATAGTTCATGCCACATTTAAGACATTGGGAAACAAAAACCAACTTGGCCAGGAGTGAGGTGCAGGCCTTCCTTGGCCCCTGTTCTCTGTAACAGTCAGCAGTACACCCAGGAGGCAGAGGCACACACACAAGAAACAGATATATGCCTGTGTTCCTTACATAATTCTGTGGATAGCCAGAGAAACCAGAGAAATCAGGATTAAAACTGTCCATCCAGGCAAAAACAACCTAGGGACAGGTGAGATTTTTCTTTCCCTTTCCTGCTAGATAGATCTCAGAGGGGACTGGCAACTGACACTTGAAGATAACTTAAAAGCTCTGGATCTGCTAAGTGAGCTAATGCATCAGAGGTGTTCTGGGCAGGCAGCTGGCGAGAGGATCTCAGCATTTGTTTCAGTGTGATTTTTCTCTTCCTGTAGGTCACATGTACATGATTGATAATGGAATGACTTTCCTATTTTAGAACTTAGAGTTACATTAAAGATTGTTTAATCTGACTCGAGATGAGACATTACTGCCCATAAAGAACAAGTAACTTGTTCACAAGCGGCAGGTAGAAGAGGTGGGTGGAGGCAGGGCCCAGGACAGATTCCACAGCCCCTTCTATCTTCCATAGCTACACATGCTGCTTCAACCATCTCTCACTTTAAGTGGCCATTTTGGTCAGAACTCAGGTAAGGAATACACCAGCAGGGCAGCTGCCTGGAAGCCAATGAATATGGTGCATTAACATAAATTCCTCCTCCAGGACCAGCAGTGATGACTAATGACCTGGCACTGACCAATCAGTAGAGACCATTATCCTGGAAAGCTGGTGAATAGTCTATTGAGATCCTCCCCTGAGACCTCCAGATAATCTTTCCCTCTATTGCCTTTATTTTTCCTAAGCTCCAAGGGCCCTTCTTTTGACTCCATAACTTGTTTCCTGAGCCCTTGTGGCTCAGCTGGCTCACTTCTTCCATGGCTCACTTCTTCTACCTCTGTGACTTTCTAAAGAAAATTTTACTTGTATTTAAAATAAATAGATAAATTCCTCCTCACGTTCCCTATTTAAATAACATCATTTCCAAAGAACACTAAATTACAGTCGACCAAGAGTATCTACATCTCTTAATTTAGCCCCGATACATACTGATGTAAGAGAAAGTTACTTCTTATAAAACAGTAGCCAATGACAAGAGGAATCTTTTCCTGGGCTGGCTATTGTACACTATGCCAAGATGCCTAAAAGATCAAGAGGAGTTTGCTAAAGTTGAGAATTGACTTCCTTTCCTAAATAATCATTTAACATATTTTTCTTTCTTCCATCTCTCCAACAGTTTTTCCACATCTCAGTTTCAGTTAATGACTTACTTCACTAGGGGGGGGGGTTGGATGCCAGAGGAAAAAAAACACACAAAAACTGAGGCTATCAGAATAGAACTTCTACACACGCCCACCAGGAAATCTACAAGCCTGCCAACATCTGCCTTAAAGAAACTATGAACAGACACTCCATGCTTCTTATCTTAGGCTTACTCAGATGCTCAAGAATTTAGCTCTAAATGTGCCCCTCTCTCTACTATATCCACAATGTTTACACCTCTACTGCACCATCCCTTCAGTAATCCAACATGCTTGATATGACACCATTTTATAAGCTCTTCTCTTGATCCTATATCCCTCTCCTTTGCCTGAGTTCTCTTCCCATTTATAGTGAAACTCCTTGAAATAATTGTCTAAACTGATTTTATTTCCTTTATTTTCTCTTGAACCCTCTTCAGGCTGAATTTCATTCCCACCACTTCCTGCCAAGTTCAACAATGACCTCTGTATTGCCATCTTTCATCTTCAGTTCTCATCTTACCTAACATCTCTAGCATTTGTCATAGTGCCTCATTCTTTCTTTCTGAAACACTCTTCTCTTGGTTTCTAAGCCATCACTCTCTCTTGGTTTACCTTGTACTGATACTGTACTGATTGCTACTTCTCAATTCCTCTCTTGGTTTCTCATAATTTTCCCAACCTTCTATTGTGGGAGAACCCCATAACTCAGTCCTTGCACCTCCTCCTTTTCCATTTAAACTAACTGACTGGGCCATTTCATCCCCTGGGCCATTTATAACCCCTTTATAGCCAAGGGGTTATAAAATACCATGTATATCCTGAAAACTCTCATATTACTTCTTAAATGCTGCCTTCCTAGAGAGGTCTTCTCTGAACTCTCTATATAAAATAGCAACCTGCCCAGTTCTCCTTATTACCCTTACCGCCTGAATTCTAAATGCATATATCCCACCTCACACTGGACAACATTACAACATTACTTGGATATCTAACAGGCATTTCAAATGTAACATGTCTAAATCCAAACACTTGACATCCTCCTGCTCTTCATCAGTTTTAACCTTATCAGTAAATGGCAATCCTATTCTTTTTAGCTTTCTCAGTCCAAAAATTATTTTAATCAACTTGTTCTAATACCCAATCTGTCAGTCACTGCTTTGACCTTTACCTCTAAAGTATACCCAACTACAGCCACCATCATCTTCAACTGTGCTAATGCAATCGTTTCTCAACTAGTCACTTTATTTTCAAAACTGTCCCTCACAATCTGTTCATTGCATTGTAGCCAGCATTTTCAATCAAAGATCATATCACTCTTCTCCTCAAAACCAACCAATGATTCCTCATGTCACTCAAGAAAATAGCCAAAGTTTTTACAGCACCTTTGCCGTGGTTCTTGTTCCAGCATCAAGAAGGGTTCAGCAATCTGGAGAAGGCTGTGCGTAGATTAAATAGGAAGGCTGTGCATAGATTGAAAGGCATTTGGGGGTCAGAGGAGCTTAGCTTAAAGGAAACTAAGATCTCCTTGTCTCAGGACCCCATGCTTTTTATTAACACAAATTGTCCTGAGGCGAGGCAGAGATATACACTTCAAAGAGTATACACAATCATTGTCAGAATAGGGGAATTTGCCTAAGGCTGTTCAGGTGTTTGGCCAGTAGGAGGCAATAAGATGTAGATTAAGATGCCCTTTAGCTGTCGGGCAGCAAGCAACCATCCTTTTCAGGTTTGGGGAAATGCCCTCAGTCATTCCCAACAGATGACAAAATATGTGACTCAACCCTATTGAGTCCCCAAGTTCTATCAACCTTTCCATGAAACTCTTGCAATTATGACATGCTAGAATTGGCTTCCAGCACACCTTATAGGATTCTACACAATTTTTCTCCAGTACTTAAACATCAATTTTTACTTTAGTTCAAACTTAAGTTATGCCAAACTATTGTGTAAGGCAGAGGGTGAAATCAAAGGGTGATCTTACATCAGTCTGTATCAGGGCTAAATTAAGAGATGGGGATACTCTTGGTAGACTGTAATTTCGTGTTCTTTGGAAATGACTGTCTAAATGTCTGTAGCAGCTCATCCTAGGCTTAGTAGAGAGCAGGGAGATGGAGGAAAACTATGTGATACTAGTCATTGAGCCCCACACAAATCATCTCTTTTCCAAGCTGAAGTATTTAAGTGCTAAAAAATGGCAATTTATTTTAAGAAACCCCAAACTTACAAAGGAAGGAGAACTCATCAAGATACCACTTTTATTACTGAAAACAAGAGCACATCTCAAGTCATGTAACAGCCTTCTTAGTCCCTTGCCCCTTGAGCATTGCAACCTCCATAGCCATTCAGTCCCATTTGAGGGATAGCCTTTTAGGTCCATGACACAAAACAGTTGAAATACAGCACTTCTAGATCAGCATTTCTAAATTATATTCAGTTGCATACTAATTCTGTGAGCTGATAACATATACCTCACACACATGCATGTGTGCGCACACAAACACACACACACACACACACACACCATTTTGGTTAAAGATGAGTTTGGGAAATAATGGGTAAACCAAAGTCAAATAGTTACCTATTCTGTGGGATTAAACATGCCACTGCCACTTTACAGTATTCTCTAGGACTGAACTATGCCAGTATATGGATAAGTACAGTGTGTATGGGAATACCTACCTTGATGACTATCCTTCCAATACTTCATCCCTAGCAATGATGTCTCTGTGTCATTATCCAGGGCAAATGTACCTACCATGAGGCCCAAAATACACCTCCCTTCTTTGGAACTGGGCTCCAGCCTTATTCTCAAGCTTTCTTCCGAGAACATGAGTCCTTCTGACAACACCAATCATTCTGTCCGAGTCCATGCTACATGCTTCTCAAAGTCCCTGGTAGTCTCCATCCCCTCATAGAAACTTTCCCTAAATTTCTACTCTTGAAACTCTGACCAAGTTTGGTTCAGATTCATCACTACACCCCTCTCCATTTTTGCCCCATTTTGGCAATCCCAACCATTCCATTTACAAATTTAAGGCACTGATGAGAAAAAGAACTGGGTGAGAGACTGCAGCTTCCTTAAAAGACATCTATCTCTATTATTAGAAAACCAACTCCTCATTAATAAAAGGGCAGGTATTCTTCTTTCATGTATGAAAGAGTTTGCTCATTGATCACCCCAAACAGTGGAAAAAGATAACATCAATTGTCTCTTACAGCTCTGACAAGGAGATTCTAAGAACTGCCAGTTCCCCGGAACAAACAATTGCACTTTATCAGATATGATTGCAACTTGAGGACTTTGGAAGGCCCAAGATATGACTATCATGAACTGAGTAGTCCCATCTCTCTTAGGCCATATGACTTCATCAATATTTATATTAAAACATAAGCAATAATATTAATAATAAAAGAACAGCCCTACAGAAGGTAGAAGTTTAAATCAGATCAAATCAATAGTCATGCCTTTGAAAGCAAACATAAAACAATATAACAATATCAAGGCACCAATATCCACCGTGTCTTTAGCTAATGGATAGAAAGGATGGACTCGAGGGAGACTTTTAAACAGGAATTAAATGCACGTAGACTCTCAGAATGGAGACCAGAAAATACACATTAGGAAAACTAGGGTTGACAAGTAGGATGGGTTAGATTATAGAGGCAGGGGAGTTGCAATGCCAATGTCCTTTTCTTTTTGTCCTTAAAAACTCCTTTTGCTCAGAAAATAAATTCTGTCACCATAGGTAGCATTTTCATCTCCAGCCCAAGTTCTTTTACAAACCCAACATGCTTCTTGTCATCCCTTCACATCTGTAACATTTAATTTTAATGCCTCTGCCCCTGAGGAGGGGCCAAACACATTTTGGCCTGAGGAACTTGGCTGCTTGGCAGCGGATCAGCGGGTGACCTTTCCTATTGACACTGCCTGCAGGGCGGCTTGGCCACATGGACAGGAATAAATTTCCTCCTGAGCTGAGCCTTCAATGGGGGATGGGAAATCATTCAGATTCATGAAGGTCAGAGACTCTTCAAGGCAAATGGAACAAAAACCCTGAAAATGGATCCAAAGGGTGGGTCCTCCTCACCGTGAAAGCTACAAGGCTGCATTCAGTGGTGGCCTCTCCTGGGTTTGTGATGCGATTTCATCCCAAATCAAAATTGGAGCCTGGGTGGATGAGGTTCCCTCCTCTTGGCCCTGCAGACGCATTTTCAGAGCTCCAACCTTTGCTGACATTGGAACTCAAAAGTTCTTCATTCCTCCACCCTTTGATTTCACCCTCTGCCTTACACAATAGGTTGGCATAATTTAAATTTGAACTAAAGTAAAAAATTGAACTACTGTTTATTTGTGGGAGGTTTGGGGTGAAATGTAACTTGGGGAATATGATATGGTATAAAGTTTAAAGATGCTGGTATAGGTCTTGGAAAGATGAATTCACATTCACTAGACATAGAAAGGAGGCAAGTCGATGTTCTGAGAAGAAAGACTGAGCAAAAGCAAAGAGGCAAGAAATTACATCAGGACTCAGTCATAGCACAGGTGTGGGCCCTGAGAGACCATAAATCTTGCCTGTCCATGTGTCCTCCAAGTCTGCATCATCTTTGGGGCAAAGTTACTAGTACCTGGAGATAACATTGGAGCAATAGTTTTATTCAACTTCCATTAGTCTGCAAACCTGGGTACGGAGTCTAGACTTTATTCTACACACAGTAGGCACCACTAAAGGCTTTAAATCATAGCAACATCATTAGAACCTGATTTTGCAAAATATAATTCTGGTTTCCTTGGGAATACCAGTTGCAATGCAAAGACTAATGCCAAAGAGATGATGATAAAGGAAGGTAATTAAATAGCCCAGCAAATGATGATAATATAATAACAGCTCCCATTTATCTTAATATGTGCCAGGGACACTTCCAAACATATCATTACATTATATCATCCAATCCTCAACACAATCCAATAGAAAAGACACTATAATCATCCCCATTTTAGAGATGAAGAAACCACGGCACTGAGAAATTAAGCAATTTACCAAGATCTAGAACTACTTGGTGATGAAATCTACCTAGGAAAGTACAAAAACCCAAATTAAAATCAGTATGACTTGATGACATTAGACAAAAATGTAAGCATAAGTTTTCTAGCTTGAAAGATTGTAATGCTATTAAGTGAAGGAAAAAAATTAGAGAAATGAGCATATGTGCTTTTAAAAAAGAATAGCCACGTTGCTGAGTTGCCAGGAACTCTGGATTTCCAGTGAGGAAGGGATTTTGGTGTTTAGGAAGTGGGAGCAGCGGACACGGACATGTATGCACACAATCCTATCTGGTGCCAAGAGCATACCGTCGGGGCTCATTTGGGCCTAACTAAAGGCAGAAAACCAAAGTCTCAGCTTTCCCAGGATTTATCTTCTGTGAAATTACAGGAAGCTTTGTCTAGCCAAGATAAAGTAAGCAATACATATTCACCTGAAAGTTTCACTATACTGCATTTCTTTTCATTCGTGCTTTTCAGAGACACAAAGAAAAACTCAGGCTGCTTTCTTTACAGTCACAATGGAAGGTTTCATGGGGACCGAGGGAAGAGTTGAGACAGGAATACCAGGTTGAAGGGCTGCCTGCAGAATTGTTTCTGTCATTCTGGTTTGATCGCCATCTCTAGAAGGCCTGGGCTGAAACAAGAAATTTCCTCCTTATTGAATGTCACTTATTCTTTAATACAAATTACAGTATTGACTAGCCTCCCACTGGTCCCTTGGACATCTCTCAAAGCAGCAGCATTGAATCCTGTTCTACCACAGGAGTGTCTGCTTGGCTTCCAAATGCAGTACTTATCTTTTGGTGAAAAGCAGATTTGTACATCAGTATTACAATATTACATTTCAAAGGGAAGCCATTAGGCATTTTAGCAGTGTAGTGACAGGATCTGATTTATATTTTTAGAGAATCACTCTGGCTTCTCTGGAGAGAATGGATTCTAAGGGGAAATGAACAGAAACGGGGATATGAGACGAGACTACACAATAACACTGGTGATGGAGAGCAGTGGCTGCATGCAGCGTGGTGGCTGAGAAAATGGAGAAAAGTGGATTTAGAACATATTTTGGGAGTGGAATTAGATAAGAGGAATGAAGTCAGGAGAGGACACTTTGGGAGACGCAAAAGATAATTTCAGCAGCCAATTCTCTTCTTGGGATTCTCAGCATGTTCCTTTTATGTCCATTATAATTAACACATAACACCTCCCTTATTCTGAGGGATGACTGGTCTTGCCTTGTACTACCTATTCTTGGTTTAGTTGGACTTTTCCCAGAACTTTTTTTATTGACTTCCTGTATTTAACTGTATCTATACACATATAAACAATGCAAATATATGCTTAATAAACAGATGTGCACTTAATAGGGGAAGCAGAACATCCATCTGCTTGTCTGTCTGTCTGTCTGTATAAACACATAATCCTTCAGGGACTTCATGCTGGAAGGCAGGTCTGCCCCATGCCAAAACTTCCCCTTACACTGCACTGTCTCCCTAGAGCAGCCGTGGGCAAACTACGGCCCGCGGGCCGGATCCGCCCGTTTGAAATGAATAAAACTAAAAAAAAAAGACCATACCCTTTTATGTAATGATGTTTACTTTGAATTTATATTATGTCACACAAACACTCCATCCATGCTTTTGTTCCAGCCCTCCGGTCCAGTTTAAGAACCCATTGTGGCCCTCGAGTCAAAAAGTTTGCCCACCCCTGCAGGCATAATGCCTTACCAGAGAGTACAGGAAATATAAATATATATGAGGAATCATTTCTATCAGATAACTTACAATCTTGTTGGGGGGATTCTTTTTAACTTAACCACATGGATCAGTAAAGGGAAAATAAATGATTTGACTATCAAGTACTAAAATGATACAGAGACCTTTCTGGCTTGAAGGGAACACAGCAAGTCTAATTAAATTAGTCTTTGAGAATTGAAGAGAATCTGTTAGGCAGAGAGAAAATGGGTGGCCATTCCCAACACCAGGACCAGTGAATATGGCAAGTGTAAGGGATTTGTGTAAGGAATGCAAAAGAAAGGGACCTGGCACTTATTAAGAACCAACTGTTTCCCAAACACTGTCATTCCACATATATCATATGTTATCATATTTCACCCTTATAATGCTGAAATGGGAAACTGTTGGCATGTCCATTTCACAGATGTGAGAATGGAGATGGAGAATATATGAGACACTTTTCCAAGGCCATGGAAAAATAAGAGGCACAATTAGGTTTTGATCCTGCATTTACTAAGTTCTAGACTTACCCTCACTATGCCAAAACTGCTAGTAAAGGTGATGGTCAGAGGAAAGGTGGGTTGAGGCCAGGTTGGGTGGAGCCTTATTGGAAAATTTATGAATTTGGCAATGGGCAGACATGAAGTTTTGAGCAGAGTAATGATTGCTGAACTTTTTGATATTGTTTGTTTTGTTTTTATTTAACTAGAATTTGGATAGGCTAAGTAGCCTTCTGAGGTAAATATTCTGAAGCATTTAGACATAAAAAATTCTGGCAAGTTTGTTTTGATTATTTTATAGTCTTGCTTCTTAGAGCTGATGTTGTAGGCAAGAAGGAGCTGTGATTCACAGATTCCATAACATGAGGGCTTTAAAGTTACAACACTGCAAAACAAATAATCATTTACTCTGATCACTTTAGAAAGAGGTGACCATAAGTCAACATTTTGATCTTTTTTTTTTCAAGAGAATAATGCTTCCTTTTTGACCTCCAGTGAATATTGATTAATTTTCTACTCTGTTCACAGCTTTATGGTTTTGAGGAAGCAAGAGACTCAAAATGTTTAATCCTTACTCTCAAGTAACTAGCATGGGTGGGAAGAAAAAATGTCTACACTTTAGAAACCTTCAGACACTACAAAAATCATGACTGACTTTCTTGGAATCATTTAGTTCATGAAGCAATTGCACTGACATCATATCATGAATGTTGACAAGACCCAACCTACAGATGGGTGGGGTAATGTTATCATTCCTCCTAGAGAGACTAGAACACAAAGATTCAGAAGGCTAATTGATGTCCCCAAAGTTACACAGCAGTTGGGGCAGATTTAGTACTAGAAAGAAGCACATCAGAGTACAACAAGCTGCCTCTTTCAAAACTAGTATGGACAATGTGCATGCGCTAGCCAGCTCAGGGACAGAGTGATTCCTGCTGATTGAATTAATGGGGAGAAGTTTCAAAGAGGAGATAAAATTTGAACCGAGCAGTATTGGGGTCTGAAGAGGCCCAAGACATGAGGCAGTGTCTACTGTTCTCTGCTGTTAACTGGTTATGGGGCTCACCTTCCCAGACCAAACACCATATTAGCAATACAGTAGAGGATACACACTTTCTTAAGTATAAGAAAATATGTTTACTTCCTCATTTTTTCCTTCTACAAAGCATACCATGACATCAGTGTTTTGGGGAGGGGAAAAGAAAGGTTTCACAGAAGGAAAATGTTGACTTTAAAAACAAAGCAAAACAAAATCTCGCTGCAGCTACCAACAAACCAGGGTTTTTAAAGTTAACCACTTGGAGTCAAGATTCTCAAGTCAGGTATTTTTTCTTGTGCTCCTCCCCTCAAGTTGAGCTAAAAAGTTGCCATGGATATTTTCTACCTTTCCTCAGAATGCTTCCAACTACGTATAATAACACCCTTTGCTAAATGATTGCTGGATTTTTTTCTGATTCATTGTGAGATCTCCAGGACAGCCATGCTCCGCCAGCCCTGTTGCCTGCCTGAGCAGCCAGGGCACAGCAGGGCACAGCAAGGCACAGCCAGGGGACGGGAAGGCAGCAACTGGAGGGGCATCAAGGACCAGACTCATCTGATCAAACGAACCTCCAGTGGGGTTGACAGCATCTGACAACATCCTATCAGGCCACACTGTATTCACTCCTGTCTCACCCTGTCAGCCTACAGAATACCAAGATCCCCATGTTCCAGCAAAAGGGGAAGCAGGTTAGCTTTGGGCCACATGAGGATAGGAAAAATGAGACAGTTGTCAATGCTAGTGAAAACATAAGATCTGGGCCATTGATTCAGGCCAATGCTCTATAGAGTTCTACCTAAGTCAAGGGAGAAAATAAAAGAAACACACTAGCAATATAACAGCTGTCAAAATGTGGAAATAACTCTTGGAAAGTCCTGGGGTGGACAGGGCAGGGAATTCTCCTTGATAATGTTCAGACAGGAGCAGGGAGAACTAAACGTCTTACCAAGAAAACTAAAATAAGGATATGTCTGTACCAAATTATAGGTATAAAGCAAGACTGCACAGATCATGCATATAGAAGATTGCAAAGCAGAATCATACAGGAGTAGATAGAAGATTGCTGTAAGCCATGGTCCTGGTATAATTCTGAAACTAGAGAGAGGTCAAAGTAGGGAGCATTTACTACCAGCTGTAATAAAGCAAAGCTATGCATGACATTAGACAGGCAGCAGGAATTCAAACCAACTCAAGAATTCTAAAGGAAGGTATAAGATAAGAAGCATTAGAAGTTTCAGATGAACAAACAAACAAACAAAAAAACCAGAGATACAAAGTGTAACATTATTGGGGGGGAGGGCAGAGGTTGGGGGAGGCAGCATAAAGCTGGGGACCCTTAATAGAATTATAGTGATTAGAACAAGGAAAAGAATAATGTTTATTTCCAGACTCATGGCAGCACAATTGGTAAACTTGTCCACATAAAAAAAATGGGTACCCACCCACAAGAAGGCTAATATGCTAAGTGTCTGGTTGTCCATTCAACCAATCAACGTATAATATGCTAATGATATGCTAAGGCCGCTCAACCACTTGCTATGATGTGCACTGACCACCGGGGGCAGATGCTCTAACCAGTAGGTTAGCTTGCTGCTGGGGTCCGGCCAATCGGGACTGAGCGAGACAGGCCAGACATGCCCTGGAGCCCTTTCTTGGTCCCTCCCTGGCTGGCCAACCTCCTGCAACACTCTCCAGCCCCAATCGTGCACCGGTGGGGTCCCTCAGCCTGGCCTGCCCCCTCCAGCAATCCGGGACCCCTCGGGGGATGTCGAAGAGCTGGTTTCAGCCCGATCCTGCTCAATGCAGGAGCTGCCCCCTGGTTGTCAGTGTGCTCCCACAGGAGAAGCATCACTCAGCCAGAAGCTGGGCTCATAGCTGGCGAGTACAGCGGTGGTGGCGGGAGCCTCTCACGCCTCCACGGCAGTGCTAAGGATGTCCGTGGGGAGCAGGCCTAAGCCATCAGTCAGACATTCCCTGAGGGCTCCTGGACTGCGAGAGGGTGCAGGCTGAGGGACACCCCTACCCCAGTGCATGAATTTTGTGCACCGGGCCTCTGGTAGATTATAAAAAGAAAACAAACTTGGCCCTGCAAGGACTCTTTAAAAGGATTGAGGCAGTTCAGCCTGGGCAAGAAAACTCAAAGAAGAAAATGAGAACCGTCTTCAGATATTTGAAGGATTCTTATCTGGGATAAAAATTATTTCTTTCTATAGTCTCAAAATCTTATTATTCAGGTTGTGTCTGCTTAATTATTTAATTACACTTAAAGTAATAATCCATTTTCATTACCTGTGATCTTTTTCACAAGAAAGTTAAGAACTCACAGGAAAGTTAAACAGAATAAAATGGAAATAACGACCTTTAAATCTTTCAAATATATGAATATGGACAAATCTCTGCAGCTATTCTAGGGAGATAACTTTTTTCTTTTTCGTTCCAAGGGTTTCCACTTGGCTTTTAATAATTACCACTCCACAAGTCAGGAGGCTAACATGGGTATCTTACCTGTTACTGAGTATATACCTTTTCTACCTACACACCATATGCTGGCTTTGTGGATCCACTGGGCTAAGTCTGACATGATCACAGGCCAAATTCTCTTTAAAACCTGATAGTCATAAGTTTCAACTCTGACCTCTGGACCACAGTACTGTCCAAGTTAACAGAAAAGAGTGTTTTCATAGAGCCAATGTCCAATAATTTCAAAGAAGTCTAGGTATTTCCTAGTCTATGTATTTCCTAGGACCTATATAATTAACCTTGAATTTGCCACAGGTCTTTGTGGGGAAGGCTAGGGGGAAGATATATACACCTGAAAAGTTATATACAGGATCCTTCTTTAAACATGCTCAACTTGCCCTTAACCAAAATGGTTCTAGGTCAGGTTAATAAGTTGGTTGGGTGATTGCAACTGTCTATATAGTGTTGATTTAAGTCAGGCTTCTTCTATTCATTAAGATTTAAGTTTTTTCTCAGGTGTAGAAATCAATTAGAATTTTTTTCATTATGATTTGGTATTGATTCCAGGTGTACAGCACAGGGGTTAGACTAGTACATAGTGTTTCCTCCGATAATTCTAATACTCAACTAGCACTATACATAGTTACCCCAATATTATTGACTATATTCCTTACTATATTCCTTATGCTGTACTTTACATCCCCTGACTATTTTGTAACTACCAATTTTTACTTCTTGGTCTCTTTGCTTCTTTCTCCCTCTCCCTTCTGCTAATTACTAGTCCACTCTGTGTTTATGAGTCTGTTTCAAATGTGTTTGTTCATTTATTTTGTTCTTTAGGTTCCACATATAAGTGAAATTATATGGTATTTGTTTTCTCTGTCTGACTTATTTCACTGAGCATAATACCCTCTAGGTTCATCCATGCTGTAACAAATGGTAAGATTTCTTTCTTTTTATGCCCAAGTAATATTCCATTGTATATATGTACCATTGCCTTTTTATCCACTTATCTACAGTTGAGCACTTGGGTTGCTTCTGCATCTTGGCTATTGAAACTAATGCTGCTATGAACATTGGGATGCATATATTCTTTTGGAACCACTGGGCCATAAGGTAGTTCCATTTTTAACACTCTGAGGAAATTCCA
Organism: Myotis lucifugus; assembly: GCF_000147115.1. Lineage (NCBI taxonomy): Eukaryota > Metazoa > Chordata > Mammalia > Chiroptera > Vespertilionidae > Myotis > Myotis lucifugus. Next base: position 6,372,875 of record NW_005871064.1, read on the forward strand.
TACTGTTTTCCATAGTGGTGCACCAATCTGCATTCCTACCAACAGTGCATGAGGGTTCCCTTTTCTCTACAACCTCTCCTACACTTGCTATTTGTGGATTTATTGATGATGGCAATTCTGACAGGTATGAAGTGATATCTCATTGTGCCTTCAATTTGCATTTCTGCCCTAGCTGGTTTGGCTCAGTGGATAGAGCATCGGCCTGTGGACTGAAGGGTCCTGGGTTGGATTCCAGTCAAGGATGCCCAGGTTGTGGGCTGGATCCCCAGTAGGGGGTGTGCAGTAGGCAGCCAATCAATGATTTTATCTCATCATTGATGTTTCTATCTCACTCTCCCTTTCTCTCTGAAATCAATAAAAATATATATTTTTTAAATTTGCATTTCTCTGACAATTAGTGATGTTGAGCCTCTTTTCATATGTTTATCGGCCATCTGAATGTCCTCTCTGCCCATTTTTTAATTAAATTGTTTGTAACGGAGTGTCCATCAATTTTAGTTCTAGGAAACTCATTTTAGTTCTAAGAAACTTATGATCAATTAGCCATTGTCAGAATTCCAGGTAGATCCTTCAAATGGTAACATGCTCATCCTGCTTCTGTGCATTCATAACTAATACTTTGCCTCTCATACTCTAGTCCCCACATTATCATTAAAATTAAGAAGCCATGTAAATGGTTGCATTTCTCACTTTTATCCCAATCTAGAGAGGTCAGCCAAGAAAGTCTCTGATGCTGTTTTCATCTATATATATATATATATTTTTTTTTAATATATATTTTATTTTTTTTAATTAAATCTTTATTGTTCAGATTATTACATTTGTTCCTCCTTTTTTCCCCCCCATAACTCTCCTCCTCCCAGTTCCCGCCCCACCCTCCGCCCTCACTCTCCACCCACTGTCCTCATCCATAGGTGCACGATTTTTGTCCAGTCTCTTCCCGCATCTCCCACTCCCCTTTCCCCCCCAAGAATAGTCAGTCCATTCCCTTTCTATGTCCCTGATTCTATTATAATCACCAGTTCATTCTGTACATCAGATTATTTATTCACTTGATTCTTAGATTCACTTGTTGATAGATGCATGTTTATTGTTCATAATTTGTATCTTTACCTTTTTCTTCTTCTTCCTCTTCTTAAAGGATACCTTTCAGCATTTCATATAATACTGGTTTAGTGGTGATGAACTCCTTTAGCTTTTCCTTATCTGTGAAGCTCTTTATCTGACCTTCAATTCTGAATGATAGCTTTGCTGGATAAAGTAATCTTGGTTGTAGGTTCTTGCTATTCAGCACTTTGAATATTTCTTGCCATTCCCTTCTGGCCTGCAAAGTTTCTGTTGAGAAATCAGCTGACAGTCGTATGGGTATTCCCTTGTAGGTAATTGAGTCTCTTTCTCTTGCTGCTTTTAAGATTCTCTCTTTGTCTTTTGCTCTTGGCATTTTAATTATGATGTGTCTTGGTGTAGTCCTCTTTGGATTCCTTTTGTTTTGGGTTCTCTGCGCTTCTTGGACCTGTAAGTCCATTTCTTTCACCAGGTGGGAGAAGTTTTCTGTCATTATTTCTTCAAATAGGTTTTCAATATCTTGCTCTCTCTCATCTTCTGGCACCCCTATAATTCTGATGTTGGTACGCTTGAAACTGTCCCAGAGGCTCCTTACACTATCTTCGTATTTTCGGATTCTTTTTTCATTTTGCTTTTCCGGTTGGGTGTTTTTTGCTTCTTCGCATTTCAAATCTTTGACTTGATTCTTGCGCTCCTCTGGACTGCTGTTGGGTGTCTGTATAATATTCTTTATTTCAGTCAGTGTATGCTTAATTTCTAGTTGGTTCTTTATCACAACATCGAGGGTCTCATTAGATTTCTTGAGGATCTCATCAAGTTTATTGGCAGTTTCTAGAAAATTATTGAAAGACCTTAAAAGTGCACTCCGCACCTTAGTATTTCACTTCCACACTGTGCCTCCTCTGAGTCTCGGTATGGATTTCTCTTTCCTTCTATTTGTAGGATTTCCACTCAGCCAGCCTTCCTGTGGTTCTGGGTGATGTCCGTTCCATCTTTTAGTTGTATTTTTGAAGTGGTTGTTCGAGGCATCAAACTCCGGCGTTAACCTATGCCGCCATCTTGGTTTCTCTTATATATTTTATTGATATTTTACAGAGAAGAAGGGAGAGGGATAGAGAGTTAGAAACATCAATGAGAGAGAAACATCGATCAGCTGCCTCCTGCACGCCCCCCGCTGAGGATGTGCCCTCAACCAAGGTACATGCCCTTGACCAGAATCAAACCTGGGACCCTTCAGTCTGCAGGCTGATGGTCTATCCACTGAGCCAAACCAGTTAGGGCCATCAATATATATTTTTAATGAGAGATAAAGTGAAGATCATCTAGGCTCTCTTTCAGGACATGTTTTAGAAGAATGATCCAGTCATACATGATGAATTCATTGCAAAATCCCATGTCTTCCTAAGGCTTTGGATTCCTTGCTTTATATTGAACTAAGGGATTTCTGGTATCTTCACTTCTTTTGGCATAGGTTACTATTGAGACTGGTTTTAGTCAATAATCCAAGTAAATAATCAAATCCACTTCTTGTTACTTAAGCTGGTTTGACCTAGTACATTAAATCCAGAATCTCTTGTAAATACACCAAAATTGATTAATTCAACCTGATCTAAAATGTTACTCTCTCCCTGGTCTAGCACTGTTAGGACTAATTCCCACATGTATTTCCCAAGACGTTTTGTGGATGCAAAATATTGACATGCATAAGTAAACATCTAGGTTTGATTCATAATGGATCCCCAAGAGCATACTGGGATATAACTCCAGATGCCACACAGGATAGTTCAGTGGGGCAGGAGGAGACTTGGCATCTTGTTCTGTGAAGCCATTACAATATCTTCAGGCATCAAGATTGGCCTCATTTCATAAGAGATTACTGTTTCTGACACCCTAGAATGTTCAGGAGAGTTGTTTTTAAAGTACTTCGAACTGTTACAGTTTGAATCCTTCAGGGTCCAATTCTTTACCAACCAATGCCTTTCCTTTATCTGAGGATGCAGCAAAGCTGGGGATTCAATGTTTAATTCAGGAACCGACATGATCAGATCCTGTGGTTGTTTTTGCACACATTAGCCCTGGAGCTACAGGGACTGCTTTAGGTAGGGCGCTGAAAAGCCTTCTTCTTTAACTGGGCCTAGGATTTAAGACCCTGAGTCGGCCTTTGATTTTTTGTTTGTGTGTTTTTCATTTTCTTTTTAAACTCTTTAGTGTAGTTCAAATAATCTTTCCTGTGATTATGTTCTCTGCATAATTCTTTCAGTCTGTCAAAACCATCCCTTCATTTCTGGTGGCTACAATTGACAATATAAGTTTTCACTGGGTGGCATCCAGGTCAGAGAGCATGTGTCTAGCAGTGTTCTACGGTATTTTCATGTGTTTTAGGCATACCATGATTCCATGATTAAACTTCAATTGGGTGCTTGCAATCTTAACATCCTGTAATCCACAAAATATCTTGGTCCAGGAGGGGTCTCACCTTTGCCTCCAAATCATACCACAGGGGAAAAGACTGGTGTCCTCTAAACCCTGTAAGCTCTAGTCCTAAACGCTGGTGTTCTCCATGTTAAACAATAATGACATCACTGCCCAGCTTTGTGCCAGCTGTCCCCTCCTGAAGCTGAAAATATACAATGGGAAGTTTCCTCATAGTATTCTATGGCTTTAGATAAGTCTATTTTCCCAGGGGGAAAAGATTTATTTTTAAAGTTTATACCTGATGGAGTGAGAGAAAATATCTTATTTGTTCCAAATCATTTCATCTCACCCTCCTAAAATTTGATTGATGAGCAAATAAAAGAGGGTAAATTTGCCACATACCTGGAACGCCATCTGTTGCAAAGAATAACACTTTGCCGCAGTTCCACAAACTGCATCCAATGAGCAAAGTTAGAATAAGTTCTGCCAAAGTAGTATGTGGCTATGTCATGAATTCAAGAGTGTTGTGGGCAGCATCTCCCAGTAACTATCCTGGAGTAAACATCAGTTTCCCTCACAGGGACTGGCTTACATTAGGGAAAGTTCACCGGGGATTCTAGGTTTATTATCAACCTCTTTCACTCATTTCCCCGAGACAGAAGAGATTGACGTCACGCTGGTAAATGGAATCATCCATCCTAACTTCTGTGAACCATTGAGGTGTCTCAGTTAGTCTGAGAAAAGGCCCAGGACAGCCCCCCTAGCATAACTCATTTTAACACATATGATGTAGCTGGCACTCTTGATCCACAATTGATGTTTTGTTTTCTTTATTCCAGAGGAAGAAGTGGGTCAGCCCGGCTGGACGTAAGCCTGTCAACAATTTGATTTATGGGCCCCATATCCCAGTTTCTCTCCCAAACATAACCAAATCGGCTTTCATTCAACCATTACAGTTTTATTCCTTTGAGGTTTGGGGCTTTTAATCCTCAAGGCATTGATTAAACCTGTTAGCAGTCACAAGTTGTATTATTACAGTTTCCTTTGCAGATATTTCTAAGATTGGGCCCTCAGATAGAGACTTGAGAGAGTAAGGCATTTGGGTGGAAAGACAGGTGAAATTTAGGTTTTGCTGAGTTCCAATTTTTTAAAGTGATGCCCCTGGTGCCACAGCATATTGACATCCTCTGGGTCCTCCTGGCTCCAAGGGTATTTATCTGGAGTAAACTGGCCTAGGTGACAGGCACCCTACAGCTTTAGAAGAGAAATAGGAAAATCAATGTCTCCTACTTGAGAATGAATTCCATGGCCTTGGGTCAGGGCAGTTCTCTCCCAACAGGCATCCTACACCTTGACACAGAGAGCTGGAGACAACACCATGCCTCTGGCGTTGTCCACATTGTGCGTGAAAACAACTCTCCATCTCACAGCCAATTTCAAAGACTAAGCAGGGGTCCTCAAACTTTTTAAACAGGGGGCCAGTTCACTGTCCCTCAGACCGCTGGAGGGCCGGACTATAGTTTAAAAAAAACTACGAACAAATTCCTATGCACACTGCACATATCTTATTTTGAAGTAAAGAAAACAAAACGGGAACAAATACAATATTTGTATTTGCATGTGGCCCGTGGGCCGTAGTTTGAGGACCCCTGGACTAAGGTATCTTTCCAGGAATGACCTTTGAGTATTTTCATCTAGGATGCTAGCCTTTTAAAATCCCAAATAAAGGCCTGTCAGACACTGTGCAAGACTCTAACATATTACCCTGACACTGGGATCAATCACAACCCAGGGACTGAGATTCAATGTATCTTGTCAAAAGGATGCAAAGTTTTCAGAATGCATTACAGTGAAGTTTGCAAATCTCGTGGACATAAATTAGGAAATCTGCTTGATATGCTTCATGTCACTGAATCTTTGCCGAGCACCTTAATGGTGTGGAGACCAAGCAGGGCTGCCTCCAAGGCAGAAAGAATGATGGCTCCTTGGACATGCGTGCCTGTCTCCTTCACCCTACCAGGCTCTGGGGTAACTGAACCTGGACTTCCTTCCATCCGATTAGCCCCATCTGAGCTTGAAAGTGCTATTTCTTCAGGAAGAAGGAGGAGGAATGGTAGAAGATAGAAAAAGGGGAAAAGGCAAAAGAAAAAACAGAAGCAAATGTGCATTTATTAGCTCAGTGAGAGGAGGTGGGAGAAAATGTTTTTAATCTGAGAATTTTGATTTTGCTAATATTTAGCTATTTGCAAAGCCATTGCTCTTGCTTCTGATAAAGAGTGATGACCTACAAACTGCCCCTTCAGACACTTTCCACTCCTGATTAGCTCAGAGGCTATGGTCTTTATAACCCGAGTGAGACCTCACTTCCCTCCTTTCAGAGTCCAGGGCTATCAAGAAATCTCTCCCTGCTGATGTGGAAGGGGCCTATTGCAAGAATGGTAATCCCCGACCTCAGTCAGCAGTGACCTTGGAATTAGAGGGTGGAAGCAACAGTGATTTGTCCAAAGTACCTGTTGCCTTGAGAACATCCCCCAGCCCTTCTCTGACTTCAACACCCACACCTTTGAAAAGTTGCCTCATCAATTATTTGGTTTTAATGAAATCAGGGAAGTGAAATTCTGAAACTGGACAGGGAACACGCCTGTGCCACCATTTGTGAAGACCTGGCTGACATGAATGACCCCACACAACAGCTGCTGGCCAATGATTGCATCTTTCCCCTGGTCTCTTGAAAGTTCAGAGTGGAGACACGATAACCTTTGTGAAGGAGTTATGGGCCTCTATGTTTTGACATCCAATTTTAAAAGAACTTCCAAAATAAGGATTATAAAATAAGCTGCTGTATTCCTCTAGTAACTAAAGCAGCCACACAAAACACTCTGAAACAGCATGCCATATATTTAACTTCACTATCAACATAAATAAAGTAAAATATAGATGGAGACATGAAGCTGCCATCCTTCCTGCAGAGAGAATTATGTCTGAGGCCAAGGAGCAAACCAGCTCTTCACACGTAAAATGCGATCAAGTCATATGTTATGCCTGTGTATTGAAACAACATTCGCTAATTTACTCGAGTCATCAATAAGTCTGAGTGAGCACACACCAAAATATGGACTTCTTTGCAACAACCACAAGGTGAAAGGTGCCCCTTTTGCAATATAGTGACTTAAGCCAAATAGTGTGCTTCCCTCTTACACAGCCGTCTATTAGTCCAGGGCTGGCAGGATGACACAACAGAGCTGGAGACCCTGACTCCTTCATCATCTTCCTCTGCCCTTTATAAGGTGCCTCCCTCATTCTCATGGTCTAAGAGAGCTCATCATCACATCCATATGCCAGCTCACAGAAAAGCAGAGCAAGAGGACAAAGAGATCATGTTCACTCCCTTTTAATAGACGAACTAAAAATTTAACACATGAATTTGTTCACATCCCATTGACCAAAACTTAAATGGCTGCACCTAAATGCAAGGAAATCTTGAAGCATTTGTCTTTATTCTGGGAAGCCTTATATCCAGCTAATATTAGAGATTTCAATTCTAAAAGGAAGAAGATAGAAATAAGAAGACAAACAGCCATCTCCACCATACATATGAACAGCCAGAGTCTGAGGGCGTTAAGGGATATCAGCCTGTCATATCCTGAGGACTTCTCCCTGCCTACATACCTCTGACTCTATACGGTCTTCAAACACTCTAGGTCTTCAGAGAAACACCTTAATTTGTTCAAAAACCCTGTACTTCCTGGCCCTATTCTCTTGAATTTTATTCAACATCATTATACTGTGTCATCAACAGAAACGCATCAACAGACACTATACTAGGACTACTTTGTCCAAAAACAGTTGCCTCTGGGGCAGTCATGCAGAGGGCATTGTCTTCTCTTGATCACTCCTGAAACCTTTATTGCTTCTCTTGTTTCACAGGTAATTTTGTGCAGCTTCTTTGGCTCATGATGCCTTCATGGAACCTCTCAATCAATCTTTCTATTTATTTCAATTAATCAAACCCATAGTAATAGCCCAGGTTTAATTCATCTGTCCTCCCTGAAGTTTTCCCTGACCACTTAGGACTCACTGCCTGTATTTTCCTTTGAATTTTTCTCAGCTCTTACAGAAATTTTAACCCACAATTGACACTTACATGCTATATTACACAAGCTGTTTATAACATATGATGCCTTGTGTATTAACATTGTCTTCTTAATAATATCAATTCCTTGAAGACTTTAGCCATTTATCATGTACCAGTTCAAAACTTCAAAGCTGATGAATTGACTTCTTAAAAGTATTGATACAGGGCTTATCATATTACTATCTCTATACAATTAAAACTAAAATACAAAAAAGAACTTTTGAAGGTGATAGATATTTTTATGGCATAGAATGCAGTGATGGCTTCATGAGTGTATATTATGTCCAAACTCATAATATGCACAGCTTTTGTATGTCAATCATAGTTAAATAAAGTGGTTTCACAATAATCAGGAACTATAACATACCCCAAAATATTAAGGCTAAAGCTGAGCAAGAATGGGAACATTGAGCCACAAACCGTGCAAGGAAAAGGCTTCATGTAAGCACTGAGAAGTCAGACTCCACCTCCAGCTTGGTTCTACAGATTGCAAACATCTTTTGGCAGTAAATGCCACTGAATAATAGAAGAAGGGACCATTTTCAGGAGTAATATTTGCCTATTCTGCAAGTCTTGGATCCACAGTTTTCACTTCTAGTGTCACTGAGATTTAACTCTTTCAGAAATGTCTCCTTGGCAACCCCTTTAATGGTTCTTTTATGTCAAGACTTTACAAAGATCAGAAAGGAATTATTTGAGCACACACTATGATATACACAGATTAATTCTTAATTAAAGATAGATACACACATGTTATATGGGTAAGTAATACAAAATGCAATTGATGCACACCATATGACTATGACATTAATTATAATTCTTCTTCAGAATGGACCAAGAAAAACCCTTATCCATCTATCCAAATGGGTGATCTCCCTATCTTCTTTTGTCAGATGACTCTAGATCATTATTATTTCTCTTAGTCCCAGATCATTCCATGCCACATGGTGATCCATAGGATGACCATTTCATTATATCAAGTCTGATATACCAATTACTTAGCATCTCGGTTCTTCCTCCTCCTCCTTTTCCTTCATTTCCCTGCCTCCCTTTCATCTCCTCTTCCTTCTTCTGGCAATAGCTTCTTTTTTTGCTATAGCTGTGGTATGAATGACATTAGAAATTCTCATTTGGGCAGGAATTAAGTTTCTTTCAAGAAAAGTGATATATGAGAAAAAGTAATCATCATCCTTCAAAAATCCATTATCGTTATTACTATACTTGTTTATGCTTAATTCCATGTGTATAGGCATAACTCTAGACATTGCAAACAATGGTTAATTTCACATTGATGCAGCTAAAATAATCATACAATACATACAAAAGTTGCACATTGATCCATTTTTCACATTTTGAGACATAAAGACCTGACATAGAAGTAAGTCATTCTTTTATCCTTCCCTTTTTTTGGTTTCACATTTTGCATTCTGGCTTGCAACTCTTCTAATCGCTCCAGCTCTGGAGTGATACAATGCATTAAAGTGGCTTTTATGATTGATTAAATGCTCCAGCTCTGCTACTACATTTAATCAATGGCAGCAACACAACACAGCTTCATTGGCTACAAGGCATTAGAGATTAAGCCTCACACGTTTTAGCTATTTCAGAACAAATTATAATTTTTATAACTACAGTATTTTTAGATCTTCAGAGAGTGACAATTACTTCTAGGAAAATAGCATGTTCATTTTAATTATAATTAATTAGAATGCTCAACATTATTGCAAGGTACATTTCACTAATACCTTGCCTTTGCAAAGACTGTAATAATGTTGATTCCACATTTATTTTAATAGTTTGGGAATGATTCTATTAGTAAATGGTCATTAGAGAAAACCTGACAGTCCAGCCACCAGATACCAAATTTTCAAGATTTGGAGAGTTTATGCAGAGAATGTTTATCTGTTTAAATCTTCCAAGATAGGCAAATCTTCCTTGGTTCTGGTGACAAGAATATTTGTTCTCACCTGGGGGGCATGGCTCAGTGGTTGAGCATCTACCTATGGACAGGAGGTCACGGTTTGGTTCCCTAGTCAGGGCACATGCCTGGGTTGCATGCTGGATTCCCAGTAGGGGGCATGCAGGAGGCAGCCAATCAATGATTCTCTCTCATCACTGATGCATCTACCTCTTCCCCTCTCCCTGAAATCAATAAAAATATATTTTAAAAAATAAAATTTAAATTTAAAAAAGAATACTTGTTCTCATATATATTTTTCTAGAATGAAGGACATCATGTTTTATGCTGCTTTCACTCTGTCTTCTGGATGGTCACTAATACAAATGCACGTTTCCTTCCCATGGCAGGCTTTCCAGATCGAGAAAATAACATCCACATTTCTCTTCTTCACACTGAACAAGGTTGTTTTAGGCATCGCATGTGCCTAGTCACACTCTGGACCACCACGTTCCCTCTCACACTGTAGTATCCACCTGTGTGTCCTGTCTCAGTAAACGAAGCACAAATGGACCTCACTTTGCAGGAAATCAGAACACTATCTTAATTAATGCAGCCTCATATTATGTGCTTAATGTGTGAATATTTTTCCTATTAAGTTCCTTGAGGGGTGAGGAGGAATGAGTTTCCAAATAATAAATGGCCTAAATCTGCTGAATAATAATAGAAATGTCACTTCCATTCTCCCTCCCATGAACTCTTGCTTAGTGGCCTCCTGAGGGTAATAACAATAAAACAAAGTTAAGGATAAAGTTGGGGAAGAACTTAGCAGATGTTTAGCCTATTTGAGCCAGGGGACATACTCTCCTACCGAGGCCCCAAACAGCCTTCAAACTGCAATAAAATAAACCTTGTTATTGTAGCTGAAGGAATCACCTGAATTATTGCCCTGCAGGCATTAGGAATTAGAATATGCATCAATCTATTCTGTGGCCTTGAGAGCAATTCTAACTCAATCTTCCAGAGCAGAGGTGAGAGGGAAAGACTGAAAATCGTTATATCCAGCAAATCTCCATCTCTCATTCTACACACTAAGGTGTCCTTCACACAAAACATGGCTTCTGGACGAATTGCTTACACTGGGGAATAAATTATGTCTCACAAAGCCAAGCAATCTGTTCCTTTGTAGACAGAGAATTGCTCCTCTTTCTCCAAAAAGAGAGTTCTAGTAATGGTCTGATCTGCACTAGCTGGGGTGATCAAACAGCTTGATGGGTGGGGACAGACCCAGTTGATACCAGCTATTCTTAAATATTAACAAAGGGCGCTTTATCTTCAAAGATGTCTGGATTTGAACAATAAATTATACGGTCATTTGATAACAGTATATCACATATTTAAATCAGCATGTTGGAAGTCCCATGTGCAGGTCTTATCACCCAATGAGCCCCTTTTGAAGTACAGGGTGATCATAATACAACCCCCATTTGGCATATGAGAGAGTGACACCCAACATCATATGACTTGGTCATATCAGGACCAGCTATAGAACTCAAGTCTCCTGAGTCTTATTTCCCTAAGAAATATTGTTGGGGCCATTTATTCTTCTTCTCTCCCTCCTTTAGCCAGTCTGTAGGGGAGAGATAGGCAGCTAGGAGAACTTGTTTTTCCCTCTGTGCACATTAGTTTGCTGAGCTCTTTCTTTTTTTGGATGAAAGTGATAATGTGATTTAAAGAAACATAAGCTAAGTTTATTTTTTCTGCTGCTTCATAAAGTATCATTTGCTTTATCTTTTCTAAAGTAATATATGCTTACTAAAGAACAGTTGGAGGATACAGAAAATGTAAAGAGACGTGTTCAGTCTCAGAATATGGCAGATGGAAAGTCTATAAAGAAAAAAGTCCAAGTTTTGTTTAGAATCATACCTCCAACTCTATTGACTCTTTCCAGAATGTCTTTTCTATGTTTTTTCATGAATTTATATTTTTACATGTTCTGAAGGCTGTCTGAAACTTTCCCTCAGAGCCCTGGTCTGCATTAATCCCTAATAATCCCTCTTGCTCCAATGAGTCTCAACCACTTTATGACTTTCTACTTCGAATTTTATTGCAAAACTTTCTCTCCAACTAGACTCACAGCTTTCTATGGAATAGAATCATGTCTTTTTACTTTTCATATCCTTGGCACTTCTTCCACACATGCATGATAAGAGTTTAAAAGCTATATATCTTTCGAATTGCAGTTCATGACAATGATGACCATGATGGTGATGCTACTATCAAATAGGTTTCGAATGATGGTTTGCACATATACTGCCTTCACTTTGTTTGATTATTAGCCTTGATCACATATCTTAAAGGACTTTTAAATCCTGTAAATAATACCTATGTCCCCTCATAGAAAATTAAATTCAGGCCTAGAGCTTCTCAGATAGAGAAAGATGTTGACAAATTGCTGCAAATTCAGCAGAGGGTTACTAGATTGATTAAAGGGATGCAGGGCTTGATTTATGAGCAAACATTAAAAGAACTAAATATGTATAGCTGGGCTCCACAGCCATTCAGAATGGGCCTGGGGGATCTGACAACTGTGTATTAGTAGCCAGAGGATGAAAACAGCATTTCAAGAAGAACCACTTAAATTAGGGAAAAGGGCCCTTGGTGACACTCACAAGGGATTTTAATTCTGGGGAATGAATGCCCTGAAAAATGAATTCAGTGGTTCTCAAACTTTTATGTGCATGCAAATCACCTAGAGATCTTGTTTAAAATGCAGATTCTGATTCAGTGGGTCTGAAGTGGGCCTGAGAATACACATTTCTAGCAAGTGGCCCAGAGACTGAACATACTTAGTCAAGCCTTTTCTCTTTTAGAATTGTATTACTGTTGAATTACAGAGTTAAATAAGCCTCAAAAATGTGATATTTAGACTAAATAAAGTGTTCAGGGAACCAAGAGAGAGGAAGCTGGGGCACAAACCAGAGAAGCAGACCAGGAAGATGAGCTGTCGCCCCCGTGCTCCTTGGCCTTTTCGGGCATCCATACAGGGCCTGCACTGTGATTAGCTACCCAGTTCATTGCTTCTCCCAGATTCATCTTCCCACTTGTGCCAAATGACAGCATAGAAAGAAAGCATATCTACCTCCAAGTTATGTCTGTAGGTTCCTAGAAAGTTCTTTTTGCTTCTAAAATAACTTCCTTACCTTTTGATTAATGTCCAGAATTCTACAGCTAGTACTTCATCCCTTTAGCTTAAAATTTCCATCCCTTTCTAGTGGAAGCCCCATCAATTAAGTGTACCTTGGTGTGAATGGCTTTTCATTCTTTCCTGGGAGATTATCATAGAGGGCAATAAGACATTATAAGGGTGTTGAGTACTGAGGAAGTAGACAAGGGTGGGGAAGACAAGGACAACCCACCCATTTCACATAAAAGAATGAGGTCCAAAGGCCAAGATCTCCTACTTCTTTGTTGCTTGAATCCAGATTTCCAACTTTTCAGGCCAGCATTCTTTCCAGTTCACCAAATCTCCCTCTTCTCTCTCCTAGAAATATGCATAGCTCAGATCTGCATCTGTTTCAGGCTGTAAGCATAACAGAGGGGCTTCTCTCAGCCCTAGAAACAAGTCACCAATGAACAATTTTTCTCACCCAAATATGCTTGATCAGATAACTTAAAGATAATGTATCCCTTATCAGATATAAGCCCTAAACATGTGAGTTTCAATTTCTTTATTATAACCAAAACAATTAGGATGAAAATTGGGAAAGTGAGCCCAGCTGCTTATAGCAAATAAATAGCTCAAACAGATTTTAAGTCACTAATTACTAAAAGACATATAATCTCACCTCTGTACATATTATCTAATGAGCACAGTAAGGCCCCTGTCCCCAGCCCCACCCCATTTCCCCAGGTACTATAGGTTTCTATCCATGTGATAACCTAAATAATGATATCTCCTACTGTCCTTAGTTTTCATAGGCCACACAGCTCTTTTATGTATTATCTTTTAAGTTGATTATCACAATAATCACTAAGAAATTTATATTATTACCATTTCCTATTTTTAGGTTGAAGATACTCATTCACAAAAGTTAATGTTATACCCAATGTCAAACTTAACCTGAAATTTGGACTCTTGTCTTTGAACTTCAAATTTCATGTTATTTTCTCAACAATATACCTCCTTGGTCAAGACAATTATTTCAATCTCAGGATAAGAATGAACTTGTTGCTTTTACCTTAAAAAATGGACTTCAGTGAGGCATATTAAAAATAGTGATTTTATGTATTCTTGTATGATTTTTATGATTTTCTTCCATTTTTCTAGCCTGACTCCCACCTTGAGAAAGTACATTTACCAGCAAATGATAGCAAAGCTTCAATTAACTAGAACTGAAGTAACCGAGCTGACAAACAGAATTTTCTTCAACTCAATGAGTTAAGTAAGAGAAAGAAACATAAGGCAAGAAAGCCAATGGAGTAATTTTTACTTAAAAAATCCAGTGTAGCCGAAACCGGTTTGGCTCAGTGGATGGAGCGTCGGCCTGCGGACTGAAGGGTCCCAGGTTCGATTCCGGTCAAGGGCATGTACCTGGGTTGCGGGCACATCCCCAGTAGGAGGTGTGCGGGAGGCAGCTGATCGATGTTTCTCTCTCATCGATGTTTCTAACTATCTCTCTCCCTTCCTCTCTGTAAAAAATCAATAAAATATATTTAAAAAAAAAATCCAGTGTAGGTCCTTGAGTCATTATAGATTCAGTGTGAACTCCTCATTTTCTGCCTTTACCTTTAGTACAGAACACTGAGAATTCATGGCCATTAAGATGTCGCCAAGGCTCTTTAAGATCCCCAGTTTGCTGAGACAAAATCAATCACGTTCAATAGGCTCTCCTTACTGAGACATAAAACAATTGTGGACACAAAGACAATGCCCAGAAAGGAAGTTTAACAAAAAATGTGTTAACTTGGTTTAGATTCTTTATTCCCCATGTGATATAACTGGCAAAATTTCCCACTCCCTATAGGACAGGCTGTCCCAAAATAATACCGTAAACTTACTGCCATTTTTATTTTTTTCTAACTTGACTATCAGAACTGAAAATACCAGAGTATTCCCAACCCTTTTCATTGGTATGATCCTTTGGATCAGTGACACAAAACCTAGTCATTTAAGGACCATCTCCTACTCTACTTAGCTCTGTATACTAGTAAATAATATCAACCTCTTTCCAGTGATCTTGAATTGGCAGGGTCAAGAACAGGTGTACTGGCAAGGAGGAGCACATGTTTTTCTCTATGGTTTTTCTTTTTCTATATACATATTTTTCTATACATATTATAAGACTTTAATTTTAAAAGTAAGCACTGATAATTTTTATGGTTATTATATACTAGAGGCCCAGTGTACGGATTTGTGCACATTGAAAGGAAATTAATTAAAAGAAATATTTTAATATCGCTATTCGCCCTTTCTCTAGAAGTATCAACCAAATTCACGATCGACAATGACAGATCGAAACACACGCCTGCAATTGGCGCCAGTGAGAGCTTTATATATATAGATAAACTTGCTTAATTAGACCTGCTTTCTGATTTAGCTATACATTTCCCAGCCCAGTGAAGCACCCCAACTTCTCTTTCAGGTAATTGTCAGCAACACAGCAGTAAATATCAACTTGAAGCAGATTATTATTGTAGGTCATGCAGGGAGAACAAAGGGCAAAATATTTAACCCAGCAGTGTTTGACTATATTCTGCACAGTGAGAAAACCTGAAGTTATTTTCAAAGTCCATCATTTCTTACTTCTTTCCAGTCACATCAAGTTTCTACCAGTGGTTCTCAACCTTCTGGCCCTTTAAATACAGTTCCTCATGTTGTGACCCAACCATAAAATTATTTTCGTTGCTACTTCATAACTGTAATGTTGCTACTGTTATGAATCGTAATGTAAATATCTGATATGCAGGATGGTCTTAGGCGACCCCTGTGAAAGGGTCGTTCGACCGCCAAAGGGGTTGCAACCCACAGGTTGAGAACCGCTGTTAAACTTTCTAAATCTCCATTTCCAGCTAATGAAAAGAAAATAGGATTCCACCAAGTCTCCTATTACATACTCCAGGACTTCTGTGAAGATGAAATGAGATGAGGCATGGGAAAACACTTCACAGACATTTGGTTAAACTGTAAAATGTTTGCATCTGGCTATAAAGCAAGTCATGTTCCTGGGCTGAAGAAACTCCAAGGAGGGTAGTCACTAAGAAGAGGAAGCCAGGCATTGCTATGTAACGTCATTACCCAGTGTCCACAACAACCATTTCTGGGCTGGGCTGGGCTGGGCGCCACATTTAGCTCCATGGCATCTCCACAGAGTTGGCTGCAATTTGGTGGGCTGTCGCTCTGGGGTGGTGGGGGGGCCTGTGTCCCACTTGGGGGAAGCCGAGTGTTGCTTTGTCAGCGCCAGGTCCACGGTGCCGTTTCTCTATGCACGTCATGGCAGCTCCTGCATTGAGTGTCTGCCCCCTGGTGGTCAGTGTGCGTCATAGCGATTGGTCAGATGGTCAGACCAATTAGCTTTTTATATATGTAGATCTTAGTTGCCCTACTTTACTATTGAGGTGCATCCAAATAAACAAAATTTCAGTTCCTAATTAGAGAGTAAAAAATAAAACCAGGATGGTGGCATAGGTAGAATACAGTTCTAAACCTACCTATACTAAGCACATTGGGAAAAGTGACATAAAAAAGGGTGGCCAGGACCAGATATAAAGATAGGCAAGCAAAGGTACTAAATTTGAGAATGAAAATGAGACAGTCAAGACCATGTGAAAATCCAAAGCCAAAAGTCACAAAGAAGTGGAAGAAGAGGAGGAGAAGGAGGAGGAGGAGGAGGAGGAGGAGGAAGAGGAGGAGAGAATAATTCCAAACATACAAAAATGGCTTAAATTAGAATGATTGTCAATACCAAGTGTCGGCAAGGATTTAAGTAATAGAACTCTCACTTATTGCCTACAATAAGGTAAAAGGTTATAACCAAGTTGGAAGACTATTTGGTAGTATCTACTACACTAAACATTAAACCCTATTTTTATGTATGTACCCAAAATAAATAAATACATTTGGCCACCAAAAATCATGCTAGCTTTATATCTTCATAATAGCTTTATTTAATATAACCAAAATCAGAAAGTAATCTGTTAATCAACAAGAAAATGGACAAATAAGTAGCAGCATACCCATACAACAGGATATTATAAAACAATAAAAAATTACTAACTGATACATTCAACAACATGGATAACTTTCATAGATAGTGAGGAGACAGAAAGAAGCTAGGTAGATAGGGGTGGGATCATGGGAGGAGGAAGTAAAACCAGGAACCCAAGTAAGTGGAGTTACTAAGACACACCAACTGGGTGGGGGAAATAAGGGCTTTCACAGAAGGCACAAGCTTTAAAATAAATGGATATTACTAAGACAGGCAGCTTGCAGATAACCAATCAACCAATCCCAAGGATGTTGCTAAGACAAATCTCTTTTCAAAAACCAATCAGGAACTAACAAGCATATATACAAAAATGCTCGTGCTTCCTCCTCATCCTCTTCTCCCCCCTGCACACTAGGTTCTTGGGTTGATGGCAGGTGTGCTACCCTGTGCCCACGTGGCTTTTTGCCCACGTGGGCCTCCACACTTGGACTATTAGCCTTTAATTAGCTTGGATACTAAACTACTTCTGACTATAACATGGAAAGGAAGCTCTGGACACTGGCCTGCTCCTGGAAACCCAGCTACACCTTTTCCAGGACTGGCTTCTCTCAATAAACTTTGATTTCACTAACCATTTTTGTCCACAACTTCATTCTTTGATTTCAAGAGACAATCAAATTCGGGCTTAAAACCCCCACGTTTTGGTTTCAATAGGATATTGAATGAAAGATGCAAGACACGAAAGATGAATAATATATAATTTCATTGATGAAAGAGGCCAGAGTAGTGTTTATGGGGCAGGGATTGGGGTGGGGTGAGAGGGCTACCAACTGGGAAGGAACATGAGCCTTCTGGGCCTAGAAATGTTCCATATCTTCTGGATAGTATATACTTGAGTCCATATATATAAAATTCATTACATTCCACTTACGATGTTAGTATACTTTATTTGCATACTGTTGAGACCAGAACATGCAACCCCAAGATAATCCTGTAATGGCATATTGATTATTTAGAATGAAAATCACCTGAGAAGCAACAGGAACGGAAGGAGCTCTCCGACTCTTTGTCTCTCTAAATGCAGGAAATAAATCTCCATGTGATAGGTGCCCTATCCGCTCCTGAGGGCTGAGAGACAACCTTCTCACAAGAGTTAAAAAAATTCGGAGTCCAATAAGACACTGGGGGGTAGGGGAGGCCAGGGGATTGTCAAGGGCGGGGGGGAAAAAAGGACACATATGTAATACCCTTTGTAATACTTTAAGCAATAAAAAATAAATAAATAAATAAATAAATAAATAAATAAAGTATGAAACTCAAAAAAATAAAATAAAAGAAATAAAATAAAAGAAGGTTGCACTTTCTCTTACAAAAAAAAAAATCCGGAGTCCAAAAGCCTGTATAAGCCAACCTTGTACCTCCTTTACTAACTTACTACCCAAGCCCAAAGCTTGCTTAGATTCCTTTCTAATGAGCACTAACTTTCTTTGTCCTGTCAATTTCTCACAAATTTATTGTTCCTTTGTCTAAAAAGTATAAAGAGGTGCCTAGTGTGATCATTTCTTTGAGCCTCATTTTATGATCTGAGCATTATATTGTGATTCTCCCGTGCACACATATTAAATTGATTTTTCTCCTATTAATCTAGTCGTGTGTCAATTTATTATCAGTCCAGCTGTAAGAGCTAAAGAAGCATAGAAGGGGGAAATCCATCACTTCCAGGACAATACCACACAGGGTTACTCCACAATTTTAAAAAAGATGCTGAAGGTAAATAATTCCAAACACGGGAGCTGAATAGAATCACACTCACTTCCCATCTTTGTTCAGGGGCTTTCTTTGAAGGCCCAAATCCCGATTTAAGCAGAATAATTTCAATTCCCTTAAAGATAAAGGCCCCAGTCACAATGCCTGGAAACAAATGCTTCAGCATACTCCCAATCCTTAAATTATCCTCATCAGATGGCATTTGGCTAATGAGCCAGGTTTTTCACAGAAACCAAGTGTCTATCAGATGAATGCCCACTGGCCAATGAGCAAGGCTGCAATAATTGTCTTTCTTATGGGTATTATGCATATGTATAATGTTCATCACCAATGCAAATTTTTTTACTTACTTAATCTCCATTTCCCTATTTTATAACTGTAAAATTTGGTAATTTGCCATGGGAATTTGGAATACTTGTAAAAATGAATAATGTTCCATTATATTGTAATCACCTCTTATGTGGGTTTTTATTTCTCATCTGTGGATTGCTAGTTTATTAAAAATTAGCCTGGAAGAAAATTAAAAATCCTTAAAAAGCTAGGTGCTGGAATAAGATGTTTTTGGTGTGTGTGTGTGTGTGTGTGTGTGTGTGTGTGTTTAAGCCTTTTTTACTATAGTACAAATCTACTACCAACTTTAAGGTGAAACTGAACTGACAATGGTTGTGCTTTAATGCTGGGCAGGTTAGTAGATTGAATAAACAAGTGTTGGAGAATGGACATAGCTTGATTATTATCTTACCATGGGAAAGTTACTCAACTAGAGAGATCACAATAATATTTGGATACTGGTGTTACTTAAAATATGCTGTTCATTAAGGTGCCATTGATTCAAAAACAATACTAGGATCATCCTAACAATAATTCTGAATTTCTAATATCTGACAGCCAGCAGTATCTTCAACTATGTTTTAAAAAGAGAGAAATTATTTTCATTATAAACTTCATTTTAGAACAGTTTTCTCAATGATCTGTCCCATAAAATATCAGTGTCTTTTTCAAGCAAAAAGCCTGCTTAGGCCAAATTCCTGTTGCCTTGTTATTGAAAACACACAACATCAGAGTGGGGGTTTGAAATGTATGCTTGGGTGTGAATGCTGGCTCTCCTGTATACTCGCTATTAGATCTAGGCCCAAATACTTCACCTCTGCAAGCCAGTCTTCATAATCTACAAAATGTGGACAGAATTTTCCTCCTAAGGTCCTATGATAATTAAATGTTATTAAATATAAAATGCTCAATACATTTATTACTAGAGTTGAGGTAATAACGTAGAAAGAAAATGGATAGACTCCAAACATATCAAGAGTGGGGGGACTCTGTGGTCAAAATTGGGCACTACTTCCTGTCGCTCCAGATCACCCAATTCTGTCACTAGAGTGTAACTGAGGCAACCTGGTGCCAGTGTTTCAGGTTTCACACTAACATGTCATCCTTTCCCTAGTCCCCCTCTCTCCTGCCTCTGCTTCTTCAGACTCTGAAGGACCTTTAAAACTCTTCTGAGATCTGCTAGTGATGAGAGGGAAGCAACCTAATCAATAAAACTAGAAAACTAAAACCAACCCACCTTCCAAAGAAATGACACTGTAAACAATAACAAACTGGTGCTTGGAATTAGTGCTTATAGACAATGAGACACCCAATGGTCACAATAACTCAGATGTGTCCCTTACCAGCTCAGAGCACAGAGCCACTGTCACCTCCCCAGATATGAGCTCTCTATTTCTATTTATGAGACCCAGGCTGCTGTTGGGAAATATTTAGTTAGGCTGTCACTGAATTTCTTCTCCAAGAATTTTTTTAATAATTTAAACTAATTCTCTTGTTGTAGAAGCAAATGTTTTATCCTTAGTTCAAGGAATATTCAAAGCTGCCCATTCATCTGAACTGTGGCAAAGACTATCTCCCCAAACTCCTGAAATCATACTCTCCGAAGTCCCTTACTTCCCCCATGCAAAAGGCCAACCCTGTTAAATAATGTCACCTTGCATGGGACAGTCCCTTTTTATAATTCCTTCCGCTGGCCCTTGCGGTAAAGCATACAGTCGTATTCATCATGTCATCTTTCAAGGAAGAAATCAGAAATCTATCAGCTTTCAAGGCCTGAGTGATGGAGACAGGAACAAAAAAAAATCCCAAATTGGGGCTGGATAGGAGCAAAGTTGACAACAGCTCCTGAGAGGCCATTTGTTTTACTTATTTATCACCTGTCAGGGCAGGAAGGAAAAGGGAACCAAATCAGATAAAGGACTCTAAAGCATCAACAACTTGCCCTTATTTAGAAAACATTTGTGAGGAATACAAAGAGAATCTGACTAGGAACAATGTTTGCTATCAGTAGGATGACCATGTAAATTATCATTTAAACTGAGACTCCTTGGAAAGTAAAAGAAGCTCAATCAATACTTATTTCAGTACAGCCAATATTAATCACGACTGTCCCAGGCAAATCAAGGCATGTATATGGTCACTATAGTGATGATGTTGTGTAGAGTTTTATTCTAATTTTGCCAGATGACTGACAGTTAGGTTTCCAAGCTTTTCTTTCAGAATATTAGAATAAGCAAAACCATTTTTTAGAGCCCACCTAGGTTCATGTCTGCATTTCCCAAGGAACCTGAAAGAGGGAAAAAGCTTTTTTAATCACCTAGAGGCCCGGTGCATGACAGTTGTGCCCTGGGGGGGGGGGGGGGGGACAGTCCCTCAGCCCGGTCTGTGCCCTCTCACAGTCCCTCGCAGTCGGGGAGCCCTCCAGGGATGTCTGACTGCCAGCTTAGGCCTGCTTCCTAGGGGGAGTGGGCCTATGCTGGCAGTTGGACATCCTTAGTGCTGCTGTGGAGGTGGGAAAGACTCCCGCCACTGCCGCTGTGCTTGCTAGCCATGAGCCTGGATCAGGGCTTCTGGTTGAGCAGTGCTCCCCCTGTGGGAATGCACTGACCACCAGGGGACAGCTCCTGCATTGAATGTCTGCCCCCTGGTGGTCAGTGAGCATCATAGTGACCGGTTGCTCCGCAGTTAGGTCGATTTGCATATTACCCTTTTATTATATAAGCCTAGAACTATATAATGGCAAAGATCAATGCCTTTGGGGTTATTACTGGTAGTAGTTGAACTAAGACTGTGGGATCCTTGTTTCCAATCACTGCATCTGGTGGGGAAAGCAAGTCTGCACCTAGAGAATTATGGAATTATCTGTCTCCTTATCACATTCATCTGAGAAAATGGACTAAAATATCATATCCCAAGCTACTATTCACCCTCATTCTTCAGAGCATGATGCCTGAGTCAGAGCTGTACTTATGAAAAGGAAGTTCCACACATGGAGCCAATAGCCATCACACACATCAGTACTCATGAAATAATATGTCCACTCTCTCTTCCCAAACTCACACAAACAAAAATCTCTGAGCTCCTAATCAAATGTACTCACCTAAGAGTGGCCCCTGCTTTGTACAAGCCAGATATAAAAATCAAGACTCATATATATACACATGCCTGCATGCTTGCCTGTGCATGAAGCAAGGCCCATGAGTTCCAACTCATCACATGATTGAAGCAAACAGACCAGGACCTACAAGGAAGCTACATGCATATAGGAAAGGGTTTACTGGGGAGATGCATGTATCAGGGTCTAAAGAAGAGCGTGCTGGTGGAGAAGACCTTGAGGAAGGGTGAAATACACTCCTCAAGAAAACCAGACTGACAGTTCCAGAAAATCATGGTGCTCAACATGTAGTTGCCAAATTCTATTATGCCCATACCATCTCTCTGACCAGCCCCTGCTTTTGCCATTCCAGATCAATATTTCCATTCTTCTGGAAGGAAAACTAGAGATTTATCTCAAAAGATAGAAGGCTGAAAGAGAGCAAGGGTGATGGCCTCGCTCATTCTGTGTCCTAGGTGTTACTTAATTGCCTGCCTCCTGCCCCTGGGCTGTCCTGCCATTAGACTCTGTCTTATCTCCCAGGTCCAGATTTTATCCAACTCCCTAGAGAAGGGCATCTCTCCCCATCCTTCTGGATCATGGAAAGAGGGAAAGAGTAGGAAGATGTAAGTAAGAGGCAAGAAAGGAATAGAATAGATGGGAGCAGGAGAGAGGGAATAACTCAGGGAGGTAGAGGTACTTGTACCAATTTTCAAAAAGGAAAAGTCCAAATTAAACATTCCTGAGGCAAACAACTCCTACTGACTTTCTAGAACTGATGCTCTCCAGATGGCTCTGTGCATACAAAGGAAGGGAAACTCAGGGAATCTTCCCAACTTTACCACAGATGCTACCAACATTTTCAATCTGCCATCTCATTCTACAGCCCCATGAAGATTGTGAGGAACTATGCTATGGAGGGAACTGTGGTGTGCTGAAAAGTACCATCATTCTCAATAGATGTTTTGTGATTCTAATCAGGACACTCTGTTGCAGGCAAGGCCAAGGCACATTATAGCCTCGTCAGCAACACAGGATAAGCAGTGACCTTCTTTAGCCAGCATTGTTCATGCTAGTTTATATAAATTCACTGATCCCTTTCTGAACCCATTGGCCACTTAAGTTTCAAATTCTGATATATATTTTTAGAAAAGCAATACTGTGTATATACTATATATTGTACTATATAGCAAGTTTGATTTGGGATAGTAACTCATAATCAAACAATTATTCAGTGCCAAAATATATACATATTCACACTAAGTGGTATAAAAACTAAAAATAATCCCATTCAAGTTCAGGCTTGACTATCAAATCATTTTACCACAAATTATAAAAACTTTGGAGTTTTGGAGTATTTTGCATTTTGACATCATGGATAAGAGATTGTGGGCCTACATTTATTCTTAATACTAGAGGCTCGATGCACAAAATTCGTACACGGGGGGGTGGGGTGTCCCTCAGCCCATCCTGCACCCTCTCCAATCTGGGACCCCTCGGGGGATGTCCTACTGCCTGTTTAGGCCCGATCTCTGTGGTGGGATCTGGCCTAAACCGGCAGTCAGACATGTCTCTAGCAATCTGGGACCCCTGGCTCCTAACTGCTCACCTGCCTGCCTGCCTGATTGCCCCTAACCACCTCTGCCTGCCTGATTGCCCCTAACCGCCTCTGCCTCAGCCCCGCACCTGGGACCCAGGCTTCCCTCCTCTGGCCGGCCACAGGAACTCGGGGCCTGGGCTTTCCTCCCTCTGGCCTGCCACAGGCACCCGGGACCGCAGGAGGGCGGCTTCTCCTAGGCCGCAGCCACTGGCACTCAAGACCATGGGTGGGAGGCTTCTCCCGGGCGCAGCTTTGTCAGGAAAGGACATCTTGAAGACGTCTGGTCTAATTAGCATATTACCCTTTTATTAGTATAGATTCT
>NW_005871064.1:6396807-6525091 GCF_000147115.1 Myotis lucifugus
TTAGAATTCTAGTACAAATTTCATACTTAAAGACTAATATTTGATGGTTCTCCCCTGAGATCAGGGACAAGATAAAATGTCTGCTCTCATCATCTTAGTCAAAATCCTACTAAGATTTTGGTTTAAATTAGAAAACTGATTACAAAATTTATATGGAAATTCAATAGGCCCAGAGTAGTGAGAACCTTTTATTTTCTTTTTTTTTTTTTTCGCTAAAAGTATTACAAAGGGTATTACATAAGTGTCCTTTTTTCCCCCCCAACCCTTGACAAGCCCCTGCCCTCCCTTCCCCCCCAGTGTCTTATGTCCATTAGTTATGGTTATATGGATGCATACAAGTCCTTCGGTTGATCTCTTACTCCCCTCCCTCCTGTCTGCCAACCCTCCCTGGCCTTCCCACTGCAGTTCGACAATCAGTTTGAGGCAGCTCTGCCACTGTATTTATTATTGTTCAAAAGTTTGTAATGGTCTTAATTATCCACGAAAGAGTGAGATCATGTGGTATTTTTCCTTCATTGACTGGCTTGTTTCACTTAGCATGATGCTCTCCAGTTCCATCCATGCTGTTGCAAATGGTAAGAGTTCCTTCTTTTTAACAGCAGCATAGTATTCCATCGTGTAGATGTACCACAGTTTTCTAATCCATTCATCTACTGATGGGCACTTAGGCTGTTTCCAGATCTTAGCTATGGTGAATTGTGCTGCTATGAACATCTGGGTGCATATATCCTTTCTGATTGGTGTTTCTGGTTTCTTGGGATATATTCCTAGAAGTGGGATCACAGGGTCAAATGGGAGTTCCATTTCCAATTTTTTGAGGAACCTCCATACTGCCTTCCATAGTGGTTGCACCAGTCTGCATTCCCACCAGCAGTGCACAAGTGTTCCTTTTTCTCCACATCCTCTCCAGCACTTGTCGTTTGTTGATTTGTTGATGATGGCCATTCTGACAGGTGTGAGATGGTACCTCATTGTTGTTTTGATTTGCATCTCTCGGATGATTAGTGACTTTGAGCATGTTTTCATATGTCTCTTGGCTTTCTGAATGTACTACAGTTTCTTTTAAGGAAAATTACCCACTTTTAAAGTACTTCTTTCTTCTTTGTTATATGTTGACTAGAGGCCCAGTGCACAGTCTGAGACCCCTGGGGGATATCTGCCTGGGTGGGGATCGGGTCTAAGCTAGCAGTCCAGGGCTCTCGCAGTCTGGGACCCCTCGCTCCTTACCACCCACCTGCAGCGGAGGCAGGAGAGGCTCCTGCCACTGCCATGGGGCTAGCCAGCCATGACCCCAGCTTCTGGCTGAGTGGCGCTCTCCCTGTGGGAGTGCACTGATCACCAGGGGACAGCTCCTGCATTGAGCATATGCCCCCTGGCGGTCAGTGTGCATCATAGCGACCAGTCATTCTGCTGTTCAGTTGATTTGCATATTATGCTTTTACTAGAGGCCCAGTGCACAAAATTCGTGCACTGGGGGGGTGTCCCTCAGCCCAGCCCGCACCCTTTCCAATCTGGGACCCCTCGAGAGATCGGGCCTAAATGGGCAGTCGGACATCCCTCTCACAATCTGGGACTGCTTGCTCACAACCACCCACCTGCCTGCCTGCCTGATTGCCCCTAACCACTTCTGCCTGCCAGCCTGATCACTCCCTAACCACTCCCCTGCCAGCCTGATCAATGCCTAACTGCTCCCCTGCCAGCCCAATCGCCCTCAACTGTCCTTCCCTGCTGGCCCGATTGCCCCCAACTGCCCTCCCCTGCTGGCCTGGTCGCCCCCAATTGCCCTCCCCTGTTGGCCTGATCGCCCACAACTGCCCTCCCCTGCCGGCTATCTTGTGGCTGTGGGTGCCGCCATCTTTGAGGGCGTGGCAGCCAGTTAGCATATTCCCTCCTTATTGGCTGTGTGCGCCGCCATCTTTGTGATGGTGTGATAGTCAATTAGCATATTCCCTCTTTATTAGATAGGATTACATAAGATTATAAAAATTAAGAAATAAAACACTGTACTATAATGATTTATCCTAGATTATCCTAAGAGAAGGAGACTATGACTAATATGTTCTAGGGCTACTTGGGCAAAGTTCCATCAGCTCCACTCCTCTATTTCCCCCCTGACTATTTCTGCCCTATCTTACCTATGCTCCTTCTCTAGTACCAGAGCATCCAGACAACCTGGGGAACAAATGCTAAAAGAAAAAAAAAGGACAAAAACAACATAAAAAGGGAGAGTGGATATGATAAGACAGAGAGAACTGCGGCCTTTCACAGACAACTAACACAACAAAACAAGCAACCCCTGTCGTTTGGGGAGAGCAGTGCTGAGGCTCATGAAGAAGCAGCAGGGAGCCTTCTGATTCCTGCAGCACTAATGAGGACAACAGCGTTTCAGGGCTCTTTATTTGTAAAATGGCAATGACAAGATGCACTCCCTCACTCCCCTTGGCCCTGACCTTGTCAGAAATGTCTGCCCCTTTGCAATACACTCTGCAGGCTCCAGAAAAAGTGCTGTGACACAGAAACGTGTTTTGGAGCTCAGAGGACCCTTTGCTCATCACTGCTAAGCCCGAGTCTGTCCAGGAGACATTTCAGGCCTGAGCCACACAGATGAGAGGTTGTCCTGCTCTGGCAGCCAGCAGAGCTGGAGCAGCTACTACTCAGTAATCTGAAGGCACAGCAGGCAAAGTATCAGGAAAGACACTGCTCAAACACTTGGTGGGTGTCAGGTTGATTTTCTTTATTAAAACTGGTGACTATGATTGCTTTTTTGTTTGTTTGCTTAATCCCTTCACCCTTTTCACCCATCTCCCCAATCCCCCATCCCCTCTGACAGCTATTAGTTTGTTCGCTGAATCTTTGAGTTTGTTTCTATCTTGTTTGTTAGTTTATTTTGGAGACTTGACTTTGGGTGGTGAACACACAATACCATATACAGATGATGTATTATAGAATCACATGCTTGAAACCTATATAATTTTATTAACCAATATCACTCCAATAAATTCAATACGACTTTTTTAAAATAAAAACAAATAAATATCCCTGAATTCAGTCAACTTGGGGGGGGGGGGTGGTGGTGACTGTGATTTAGTCAGGCACTGATGTGTTATTTATCAACCTGCACCTTTTCCCCCTATGCCCTGCCAATGACACTCCCCCGCCATACACTCATGTAGCCTCTTTTTGAACTGTAAACAATGGCCAGGACACCACAATGACACCTTCAATATTTCTGACCTATGTATGACTCACCTTTCCCCATTAAATATCCAAATGATTCATTACAAACCAGGGAGGGGGTGTCAAATTATAACAAGGATTGGTCATTATTTTGAAAATATTGCTGACAAATCTTTACAAATGATTATTAACTAGCAAGTCAGAGACTCAGCAGACAGGAACCTAATTCTAAAGGCCAACAGTTTATGAACACAAGATGCTGCTTTAATAAGGATGTAATGATTAATTATCAAAAGCAAACAGAATAGTGTAGAGAATCAAAAACATAAACTCCTTACAGCGTCATCTCTGGTCAATACTCTTTTGGGTACAACTCAACAGACAGAAAATGGTAAAAATCTTAATAGAATTAGTTCTTCCCCATGAACTAATTATATAAAACTGAATATTAACTCCTTAAATACCCACCTATCCAACTTCATTGGCAATGTTTTAAAGGTATATGCTCTCCCAACATGTTAAACAGAACTGACTAAACCTACCATATCTCTACCTAACCTCTGAGTTATGATCAAGATGGTCCCATGAGTTGGAGATGGGTAGGGCCCAACCTGCCATGTGGATATGTATCCTTTCCCCTCCTCCATCAGGGTGTACTTCTCCAAGAGTGTGCTTCCTCTTCCATTTTGTGCACTGTCTCATGTAATATAAGGCTGAACTAAAGGTCTCACAGGTAACTCTTAAGTTATCTGAAACTAGTTAACTCTTAAGGCCAAGGTCAGGGAATACAGACCTTGGGGGAAAGAAGAGGACTTAAACATTGAACATCTAAGCACTCCCATAGTGCCAAAATGTGGCCCTTGGAGAAGACCCAAATACAAACACAAGTTGTGTCTGGATGGACAGGTAAGGGCAGGGCATCTTACATCAGTGACCTAGACATGTATCTTGAAGACAAAAATGTTGGGTCTGTGGAAGGAAGATGGACCTGGATGGTATGCAGGGCCAGTGGTCATCTGTTCCAATTACTGTTCAGAGGAACTGTTCATAATGCTCACCTCAGACTCTGGTCTTCCCATCTCTCTCTCTAAATGACTCCCACTTCAGCATGCCACATTGATTCAGACTCCAAATTTGCTGCCAGGCCTGCTGTGATGACTGCCTGCTCCTTCCATGCCTATAACATAAATCCTGCCTGTGGCTGTGACAAGTTCTGACATTTGGCCATCTGTCGAGGTCAGGTTTTCACAGAGGCCAACCCAGAGCAAGGGTGTAAATGGAAGTGATTTATTATGTAACTGTCCCCAGGAGAAAGCATAAGAGAATGGGAGAGTCAGGAGTAGAAAGAGGAAGAAGTCAAGCGCATTTCAGCCTCAGCCTGATCCCATGGGCAACTCTGGAGTATAAATCATACCTCAGAGTTTGTCCTGCCTTGACATGAAGGAGCTGGGCTTTGGTATTCCCCCAGCAGATAGCCACCGGCTACAATGGTCTAAGTTTCAAGGTTGGGGAAGTGACATGAATTCCCAAGCCCTTCCTGTTCACCATAAAAGCAAGTGTTCTTGTACCCAAAGGGTCTCTCTGTCTCTCTCAGGTCAGAGGTGCCAGCTGTTGGCAGCAAACCTCACTGAAGCTCACAAATCTGTTAAAAGGGATCTGGGCAGGCAATTAAGAGTCCTCTATATCATTCAAAGGCATCATTCCATGAACATGTTATTCATTAAAATGATTGAGCTGTATATGCAAAATGGGTGAATATTATGATATATAAATTATAATTTAAAAAGGGGAAAAATAAAGAGACAAAGCAAGAACAACTGGAGACAGAAAGAATGGGCTATCTTTGGAGAATGTCCCTGTGAATGGGAAAAGGGGGCAAGAATTGGGTGGTATCTTAAGGGAGAAGTGGAGCATAAGTGAGAGCCTTTTTTAGATAAAGAAATAATGTTATTTTATATGCTGGTTTAAATGACATATAGAGAAGAAAAATTTATGATGAAGGAAGGGAAGGAGAGAGTTACTGAGTAGCATCTGACCTATTGTATGAGGATTAACCTTCTCCATCCAAGTTGGTTGCAAGGCTTTGGAAAATTAGGTAAAACAGAAGGCAGACAGGTATGATGATGTCCACATGTGCTGAAGTCAGAGGTGAGTCAAGGATATGTGGTGCACGGAATCACAAGAATTACACTTAGTGTGTTATATACAGAGATTATAGGAAATTAATATATATAAATATATATCCACAAAGAAACAAAAGGGCAAAGATGGAGACAGAAACTATACCAAAGAATTAATTCAAACTAAAAATAGGCACATGAAAAAGATGGCACAGCTTATAAGTAGTGGAAGAAATGTTAAATGAAAACAATGAATAATCTCTTGCCTATCAAAATGATGTTCTATATTAGTGAGGAAAGTAAATATTATATTCATTTCTCTGGGGGTTATTTTTGCCTTATGTATTTAAAAAGAATTAAAAACATGAATTTTCTCAGACCCATAGTTCCCAGTTCTAATAATTTAACCTAAAGAAATTAATAACATTTAATAATTTAAATGCCCTAAAATAGGTGATTGCTTAAATAAATCTTAGTATATTTGTATACAGAATATTAGCCATTATCATATAATAACTATTTTTAGATATGAAAATATATTCATGATATATTATTAAATGAAATATTTAAATTACAAATAGGCACCCATGGAGTAATTCAGTTTCCTATAAAAAATATTTTATATCCAAAGCAATATATTTCAAATTTTTAGAAGTAATTATCTTTGGGATTTGTTTTATTTTTCAATATTTTTAAAAAGCAGATGTACTTTTTGTAATACAATTCAAATTGGGGTTTCTAATAAGGAAACCTACAATACAATATTTGTAATCTACCTTATAAAATGATAATTAAGTAACTGGGTAGTAACACCTATAAATAGCAGACACCTGATACTCTCAAATGATGTGTCCTGAGACACTGGAAGATCCAAAAATGGATGGACAGCATCCTGGCTATTTAATTTTCCTCTTATAACACAAAAGAGTATTATACAAAAATTTAAGTAGCTCTCTCAGATCCACTTTAAAATTAGTTTATAATATTAGTAAAACACATTGTGAGCAAAACAAACCATTTTGCATCAACTCTCTAGGTTCAAAATAAATGTTTATAATCAAGAAACCCAAGTGGTGACAACTTAGAGTGTACAGCAGGATGAAATTAGATGTCTGGTTTTTATCCAAGTTCTTCCAACTGTACTGCATGCAAAGAAAAGGAAAGAGCAGGCCAGTTGTACTAAAATGTGGATGATGGGGGGTCAGCCACACTTCTTCACTCTTGTCAGCACACAAGGCAAACCATCCTTTCCATAAATCGATTCAAATCCATGGGGAAAAAAAAAGCATGTTCTACTGTGTCCTTCATAGATTAATTTCAAAAATCATTTTATTGTTGGCAATATGTTCTAACATAAAGCACCCACCTCCTATCTATTAATCATGCCTTTCTATTTTCTGATGTTTTCACATCCACAGCCTTACCGATCCTGGAGAAACTAGTCTTCCAGGGCTAATTCCTAGAGATGGTAAACAGCTTGCTCTAGAAGCATTCCTTTTATATGCAAATTAACCACTGCCTTGCTCATCACCAGCCCCTCCCCCCGACACACACACACTCCTCCATGGGGTTCTTACACTCCAGGACAATATTATCTGGCCTTAATCACCCCAGGACCAGGTAACAGGCAACTAGAACACCCCAGAGCCATCTGAAATTATTAAGTCAATCCTAAACCAGTTTGCCTTCTCTTGCCCACTCCTCCACTCATAAATCACAATGAAGGCTCTTGCCCATATTTTCCCCTGGCTCCCTCTGCCTCCTGATGGACCCGGTGCCTCCCTGCATGGTGTGGTACACTCCCTTACCTTGGAAGCCGTGGGTAAGAAGCTATTTTTTCAAGGGCAGTCATCTCCTGATCTGTTGGCCTCACCATCCTAGAATAATAATAAAAGCTGTATTGTCAAGCAGTGCATGGCCACAGACAGAACAGGCTGATGGGTCCTGGTTAGACAAGATTAAATGTCAGCCATGCCAAATGCCCTGTTAGCCAATGTTGTTTTATGTGCTTCCTATTTCATGTGGACTTTATAACAGCTTTTTTTCTTCAATGTTGAGAAAGGTTTACTTGTGAGGCCAACTGTAATATCCAAGAAGAAAGAAGGATCCTTGCAAACCCATGAGTTGAGGAAGAGTTCAATGTACCTACGATATTGTGAAGGCCAATTGGTTCTGTCTCACCTTCAGTGCCTATTTAGAAATTACCTACAGGGCCATACAGCACAGCAAGAAGGCAGTGCTGATCTAACTGGCTGGGGCCCAGCCCCTCTCCTGCCACCAGCTGCTGCTCTGCCCCACTTACCATCTTCAAGACTCTGCTTCCGCTCTACCTGTACCAGCCCCTCATTGTTTCTATGATGCCCAGATGCCCACAGGAACATTTATTCAAACTAAAGATACCTCCACAATATTGACTCTCTATCCTCTGAAGAAAACTTCATTTTCTTTACCATAAGTTTGCCTGATTCCAGCTTCAAAAGAGAAAGGGAAGAGTGGCTAATTAAATTGTTCTTTTTCTGGTGCTTATCTATGAAACATTAGGTAGAAAATGCCAATTGCCAATTTGGTTAACCCTCTTGACTCCACTGTATCAAAGCTGGTCTTACAGGTACTAGCAGCCTCTCAATCGTATGCAGTCTTGTTAAATATCCCTTGGACTCAGGATTCTTTGTGGCAGACCTGCTAGCCTCTATATCCCAGATTAGGACCTTGTACTTCAACCTCTCTAATATGTTCCCTTTGGCCCTCAGTAGTACTCTAGGTCCAGCTGAATTACTTTTTGTGACTAATTCTCTCCTACTTTTAATAAAAACTTCAATATACTCTAATATAACAGCGAGTTATAATGGCAGAAATCACAGAAATCACACTCTTAAAATTTTATGTAACTTGTAAGTAGACTATGAGCTATTCAATGGTTGAAATTTTAAGAAGCTACTAAAATGGTAAGGTTAAAATAACATGAGACCATCCTTATGTTATACTGTTAAATGAGAAAGTCAAAATTCAATATTACATAACGTAGGATCACAACTATGTAAAACAAACAAACTACACATTTTCACAGGAAATCTCTAAAGAAAAACACATCAGAATGTGTTGCCTTCGAGTGACAAAAACATGACTTTTTGGTCTATTTTTTTATGTAGTAAACTCTCTATAATAAACAGGCATTACTTTTATAATAAAAATAAACTTGATTTTTCAAATATGGAATATGAATTCTGTTTGCTTTTATGTCTGAAATTGACAATTTCTGGCGCATGTGTTAGACGTGGCACTTGATATTTAAGTGTCTCGCAAAGAAAAACGCTACTACTGCTAATGTGATATCTATGTACCACCCTTCGACATTTAGGAAAGTTTTCAAATACATCCTCTTACTTGGTTTCTACAATTTCAAGAAATAAATTACAGGACTGCAATTGACAACAGTATGATACCAATTGAGACCTTGTGGCAAATGTAGAGTACTCTCCAAAATTCACCATCTTCATCCTCACTTATTTCTCCTTCTGCATACCACATAAACCTAATGTTTAGCTGGTAAAGATTTTTCTTCTGTTTCCATAAAGTCCTGGGAATCCACAGTAAGATGTAGAGGGGACTTGCTCTTAAGTCCTATTTATTCATAGTTCTAACAATGCAAGCTGCATCAAAACCCCAAATACCTGTGCAATGGCTTCCTGAATCATGGAATAACCCTTCAAAGGCCCAGTCTCAATGGATATCAGTTAAGGCAAGCTGAGTATGTTGAATTATCTCAGTGCCCAAACAACTTGACTGGCTTCCTACTACTCAGTGGGGCTGAATGGGCCCATCATGCTTCAGAGAAGCTGATCAGGATCAGCCCACTACTCTTCAGATTTCCTAAGTGCTTGGTGGTCAATGATGCTTCTTACAAAGGAGAAACAGCTCTTGAAAAAGGTGTGTGTTTTTTTTAAGAAGTAAATTTTATCCTTCAAGTCCTCCAAGTTTTCCTTCCTTCTCTCATCTTCCTGCCACATCCCCGGCCCCAGTTCTCTGTCACCCTTGCGGATCCAGGCAGTTACCTGTCTCATCTGTCATTCTCAAGGGCCTTGCTCTCAGCTGCTACACAGTGAATCCCTGATAAGATAGTAACTGAAAAGAACTTTCTGTTACACTTGAAGATGATTTGCTTTTTGATAGAGTGCTACTAAAGAGCATAAAGACAAATAAGATTAATCTTTCTGTTATTATAATACTAGAGGCCCAGTGCACAAAAATTTGTGCACTCGGGGGGGTCCCTCAGCCAGGCCTATGCCCTCTTGCAGTCTAGGACCCCTCGGAGGATATCCACCTGCTGGCTTAGGCCCGCTTCCTGGGGAATCGGGCCCAAGCTGGCAGTCAGACATCCCTCTGGCAGGCCCGGAGCCCTCGGGGGATGTCCACTTGCCAGTGGGGAGCAGGCCTAAGCTGCAGTCGGACATCTTTAGCACTGCTGAGGAGGCGGGAGAGGCTCCCACCACCACTGCTGTACTGGCAGCCGTCCCAGAGCTCTCCTGTGGGAGTGCACTGACCACCAGGGGGCAGCTCCTGCATTGAGCGTCTGCCCCCTGGTGGTCAGTGTGTGTCATAGTGACCAGTCATTCCCAGTCATTCTGCTGTTAGGGTCAGTTTGCATATTACCCTTTTACTATATAGGATAGAGGCCTGGTGCATGGGTGGGGGCCGACTGGTTTGCCCTGAAGGGTGTCCTGGATCAGGGTGGGGGTCCCGCTGGGGTGCCTGGACAGCCTGGGTGAGGGGCTGATGGCTGTTTGCAGGCTGGTCACACCCCCTTCAGGGTGGGGGTCCCTGCTGGAGTGCCTGGCCAGCCTGGGTGAGGGGCTGATGGCTGTTTTCAGGCTGCCCAAACCCTCTTCAGGGTGGGGGTCTCCACTGGGGTGCCTGGCCAGCCTAGGTGAGGGGCTGATGGCTGTTTTCAGACTGACCAAGCCCCCTGGCGACTGAAGCTCCCAGCCTTTCCTTTTTTTGTTGTTGTTTTTTTATTCGCTCCAGCTCCGAGGCCATGGCCTGCTGAAAGCAGGTATCTGGGGTTTATTTACCTTCTATAATTGAAACTTTGTTGCTTTTGAGTGGAGCTCAGAGCCGGCGGCAGGCTGGCTTCCTCCATCACTGGAGCAAGCAAGCCTCCTGCTCACTCCAGCTCTGTGGCTGCCGGCTGCCATCTTCGTTGGGTTAATTTGCATATAGTTGCTCTGATTGGCTGGTGGGCGTGGCTTAGAGCATAGCAAAAGTACAGTCAATTTGCATGTTTGTCTATTATTAGGTAAGATTAAAATTTAACCTTACCTCTTTCTTTCCTATCTCACCTCCTCTATTTTCA
Organism: Myotis lucifugus; assembly: GCF_000147115.1. Classification (NCBI taxonomy): domain Eukaryota; kingdom Metazoa; phylum Chordata; class Mammalia; order Chiroptera; family Vespertilionidae; genus Myotis; species Myotis lucifugus. The sequence goes on from NW_005871064.1 coordinate 6,407,455, forward strand.
TAACTAGAACATATTACACCTCCTCACGCATTGTGTTCCTCAACTAACTCCACCCTTGTGAATTCTTCATTTCTTTTTAGAAGCATCTTTCTCCTCATTCAGCTAAAAACAAATTCATGGTAGCATGATATTCAAGACTTCTATCAGGTAGACTCAGTCTGTTTAGCAAACCTACCCTGCTCTCTACAACCTCTTGATTGGCATCTCCACAAAGAGACCTTTGCCATTCATTGAATAGATCTGGTTCTGCCACATTGGTGTGCTTTTGCCTAGATCAGGTTTCTCAACCTGTGGGTCGCGACCCCTTTAGGGGTTGAATGACCCCTTCACAGGGGTCACCTAAGACCATCGGAAAACACATATATAATTACATATTGTTTTTGTGATTAATCACTATGCTTTAATTATGTTCAATTTGTAACAATGAAAATACATCCTGCATATCAGATATTTACATTATGATTCATAACAGTAGCAAAATTACAGTTATGAAGTAGCAACGAAAATAATTTTATGGTTGGGGGTCACCACAACATGAGGAACTGTATTAAACAGTCGCAGCATTAGGAAGGTTGAGAACTACTGGCCTAGATGATGTCTCCGAGAGGATTTTCTTCTCTTGAACCCACATCCTTCTCTGAGAAGTCTTACAATCTCTCCCATGCAAAGTGAGTTGATTTTTCCTCTACACTACCATTATACTCTCACATAAGTCTATTACAGAACCCATTGTATTCTATTATAATTGGAAATTTCTGTTTCTATGGTCCCATATGACTTGAGCTACTCTAACACATTGTGGGCCCATTCCCACCCTTACTACCTCTAAGCTACTCATAAAGAGCTGGGCACATACAAGAACTGAATTACTATGGAAAGAATAAATAAATTAATGAATGACTGATGGCAGTATTTCAGTCCTCACAGATATAAAGTAGGAGAGAATTTCTGGTCAGGTTGCTGGACCTTCTGGAAAATTGCATCAACCAGCTGCCTTGCTATGTAATCTCAATGGCTACAAGAGAAGTCAGTTGCACAGTATATATTCTCTCTCCTTTTAAATTAAAATCAAACAAGCTTGCACTCTGAGTAACCAAGTGTAAAATCTAAGTGTTGTAATTAAACAAACTTTATACCCAAATTAATTTGGACTATTCAGAATAGTTATTGGAATGCAGTCAATCGGGCATTAATATTATTAGCAGGTCATGTAGAGGAAAATAGGGCGCACGAGTCCAAAAAGTTACCATTTATCATATTTCAGGGTTACCCTGAGGGGAAGTTATAAATATAGGAAACTTAATATGAAATCAAACAAGTAGACAACCATTTTCCAAGAAAGAGTTACATCATGGTTAAGATTATTATTTGAACAAGCTAGACAATTATGTGACCATTTCTAACGTTATGAAATTATAAGAGACATAATTTTATTTTTTAGTATTCCTGGCCTAGAAAATTTGACAAGTTTCTAAATATTGTGGAGGGGCAAGACATGTGTTCTCTGATGATTCCAGAAACTAGTGATAAAAATGAGTTCTCAAACTTAGGAGGCTAATAACCATGCCTGTTTTGAAATTTTAATAATCTTGTGCATTCCAATAGATTTTGTTTCCAATTCAGTCTAAGAAACAACAGAATCATGCATCATTAGGCTGGACAAGGAGATGATAAACAACATTGTTATGTCTTTGTGGTTGCTAGGTTGCTAAAGGCTGGAAAATGGTAACTCTCATTATTTGACATAGACAAGTTGCTAAATGAGTGTCAAGGCAATTGTTGATGCCCGAAGTGGTAGAAGCAACCTACAGCATCTCCGCCATCACAGAACTGTCTATTCTTCTCAGCGAGTGCAGTCTATTCCACTGTGCTTGCGGCTTGCACATTTTCCTTACTCAAGCACACCCAGAGTTTTTCTTGCACTACCATTTTATCATACTACTAGGGGCCTGCTGCACAAAGATTCGTGCACTGGGGTTGGGTCCCTCAGCCCAACCAGCAACCTCTCTAATCTGGGAGCCCTCAGGGGAGCCCTCTCCAATCTGGAAGTTTCTGTCTGTCTTTGCAATCATATGGGCAAATTGTCTGAGACCCCCAACCCAGTTTGGTTTGTTGCTCACAGAATAATAGAGGTATTTTTTTTCTTTGCTTCATTGGTGGAGATTTCCTGAAAGCTTTAGGATATCTTCCCTTTAATTTTTCCTAGACACTCTGATTTTACTTATGTCTCTCACCTTTGCTTTCCCTCCATCTGCCACCACAACAGTAACTTGCTCCAGGCTCACTTTGCTCTAGGACAGTGGTTCTCAACCTTGGCTGCACATTAGAATCACCTGGGAATCTTTTTAAAATCCTGATTTCTGTGCCTCATCCTCTAGAAATTCTGTTTCTTTGTTACTAATGTTGTGGCCCCACCCCATAACAAAGAAACAGAATTTCTGGAGGATGAGGCCCAGAAATCAGGATTTTAAAAAGATTCCCAGGTGATTCTAATGTGCAACCAAGGTTGAGAACCACTGCTCTAGGAGATCTGTTTGCCACCAGAGCTACAATTTCCGGCATTCCTGGTGCTCCCCGTGCTCTGAGCTTCTGCTTCCAGTCCTGGGGCTGCCACAGAACTACTATTCCCAGAATTCCTGGTGCTCCCTGTGCTCTCAGTTTTCCTTTCCTGCTCTGTCTCTGTCCCACGGCCTCCCACTCTGCCAAGTCCTCCAAACTGCCAGCTCTCCCACTCTGCTCTCCGCCTGGTGCCTGTGTATGCAAATTAACCCACCATCTTTGTTGGGTTAATTTGCATACTCACTCCTGATTGGCTGGTGAGCATAGCAGAGAGAAGGTCAATTTACATGTTTCTCCTTTATTATATAGGATTTATTTGTCCAAGCAAAGGCACAGAATAGTTCCCAGCTGTGTTAAAATAAAGGTCAAACTCCAAAATCTGCCTTTCAAGCCATAATGCAATATATTCACGATCATCTTTCCAGTATTAGAGTCGCAACTTTCCCCAAACAATCCTGTAACCTGGACAAACTTCCACCATTCATCCACCTCATAGTTCCAATTTCTCTTTCTCTTACCATTCATTTTTCCCCCTCAAGTCTTTCCCGTGAATTTTTTTCTGATTCTTCCTACCTTTGGTGACTATCCCATCCTCTTAACTGGATATCAAGCATTCTGCCAATGGCTTATAATACAGTAGATGTTTGTCTTGCTTTTTGTTTTCGTTTACCCTCACCTGAGGATATTTTTTCCCATTGATTTTTTTTAGAGAGAGTGGAAAAGAGGGAGGAATGGGGAGGGAGAGAGAAAGAGAGAGAGAGAAACATTGGTGTGAGAAACACATTGTTTGGTTGCCTCTGACACATGCACCCAGACCAGAGCCAGGATCAAACCTGCAACTCAGGTAAATTCCCTTGACTGGGAATTGAACCTGAGACCCATCAGTGCTCAGGCCGGCACTCTAACCACTGAGAAACACCAGCCAGGGCTTCATGTTTTTATATTTCGATTCCTGAACCAGAGTATAAGCATTTTCAGAGAGAAATGTTGTTGTATACTTTCTTTTGAAACTCCACACCATCTATCAGTGCATTTTAAACAGTAGATCCTTGGTAATTCCTTATTTTAGCATCTAAGTTGGATCAAACATAAAGGGCATGTTTCCTCGAAAGATATCTTTTCTACCACTCTATTCATGCCAGGAATTCTGGCTTTTATTTAAAGCACTTAACATTCTACTGTTGACAGATTTACTTTTTGAGAAGTTCTTTCTTAGTTATACAAAGACAAACTCTGCTTCCCAGAACTTTACAACTGAGGGTTTTCGTTCGGTTCTCTGAAGTGACACAAACTAAGTTCAAGACCTTTTCCCTGGTAGTACTGCATTTACTTGAAGGCAGTTACTATGTCTCTCTCAAGATGCTTTTCCTCCTAGTCAAATATTTCTCATTTTCTCTATTACTCTTCATGTAATGTGGATATTCTTTTGGCCTCTTTTGGACCCTAAGCTATTTACCAAATTATCTCTTTAATATGGTCATCAGATCAAAGCATACTAGTCTAAGTGTCATCCCACAAATGCATATTTCAGTGGAAGAGGTGATTTGGCACTGCACTGCTAGTAACAAAGTCTAAGTTTATGTTATTTATTGTAATATCACATCATAATCTTGGCTCAAATTAAAGAAATATCTACAAATATTTTCCACACAAATTACTACTTACTCAGGTGTTTGCATCTTGAATTTGCATGTTATTTGTTCCTTATTGGTCTCCTAATCTTATTTCAAACGGGGAGAACATTTATGTTGGAATAATTATTCTCCCTTATAGAAAAGTTATTGAAAATATAAATATGAAAGTAGGGATTTTCTTCTAATGAATTGTAACCACATATATTTAAGAGACTACCAGTTAAAAAATTAAATTTATTATGTTTATCTCCAGATGACAAGTAAGAAATGAGTAGGATTTAAATGACAAAAGTTTACTCTAAAGGTAAATGACTTCTAATCATTAAAACTGTCCAGTGAAATGTGTTGCCTTCAGACAGACTATCTCATCACTGATAGAATTCAAACAGAAGTTGACTGTCATCTCATTAGTAAAATATTCAAACTGGAATGAAAATCTGTCAGGTGGAAAAGGGTGTTAGCTAGAAATCCCATGTGGAGTTCCCACAGCCCAGAGTCATGGACTGCAACAAGGTTGGAGTTTAATTTAGAAGGATGTTCTCTACTCCACTAGACACAAAGCTAGTATGTACACTGTGTATGATAAGCAATACAAATGGCCTCAGTAACTCCCCTGACCTTACTGAACTTTGGTTTTCTTTGCTCTAAAATAAGAAAGACCTACCTGGATAGTTACTGTGCCCCCTTTGAATAGAACACTCTACAGTCTTTCCTTTTCTAAGTACATTCAAGCCATCTGTTAATGAATTTCCACTGAATATTGATGAATATTGGTGTTAATAAATCAGTCTAATGTTTCCAACATCTATGTTTTCCTCCATTTGAAAACTGGCACAGATTTTTGTCTTTTTTTATATACTAGTGATTAAATAATTAAGTAATTAATTTGATCACCAACTTCTATGACTAAGGCAGTTGAGTCTTAATATCTGCCAGTGCATCTTCCTTGAGCCGTTCTGACATTATATTCCTGACCAAATTGGCTTCAGATCCTACTCATGTTGAGCCTGAACAGAAACATCATGTGTGTGTGTGTGTGTGTGTCTGTGTGTGTGTGTGTGTGTGTGTTTGTCAATCATAACATTTAAGCAGAAACCATGATCTCACCTCCCCCTCCCCCTTCTCAGTTCAGATTTTGGATTTGTCAAGTGACTGACTAAGTGTTAACAACTAACAGATGGACGAGGAGGGCAGATGGGGCTCTCAAGAAAGCAGCTAAGGAGTGATTAAAATCACCAAGGTCTGTGCTCATTCCTCCTTTCAAATTATGCTATATTTTTCTAACCATTAAATCTGATAAAAATAACACAGAAGACAATAGAAGTGAGGCACTCCCTGTTATTCTCTCTTTTGTTAAGAAGACAAGGTATTTGGAAAATATTTAAGTAAGACTTTTATGTTTAAATACTTATAACCTTCCCGAAGATTTTTGGGATGCACATTAAGATATTTTCCATTTTCATAAATCATGAGGGTCAATAGAAGAAGGCAGAGACAGGGAGAGAAGGAGATGTTATCAAGGGAGCCAAAATCACAGAGATTTGAAGATGTTCACCGCCAGCCTTGGAGGAAGGGGCCACTACCAAAGAGTTCGGGTGGTCTCAAGAATCTGGATAAGAAAAGGATCCTCCAAGAGCCTCCAAAGGATGGATGATTTCTTTGAAATATATTTCTACCTTAATTAGAGTGAAATATATGGAGAACCTCCTCTACCCCCTTCCCCGCTGCCTTGAGTATTATTGTGTGAGGAGGTGACGCTAAAATCAACCGCCCCCAACCATCAACCATGAACCATGCAAGGAAAGACAAAATGAATGCCAAGAAGAGCAATAAGAAACTCAATGGGGGTGAGCTGCTGAATGAAGCAGTCAGAAAGCCAGTATTCTAGGACATCTTTTTATGAGAGATATTACCAACTGAACTCTTATTTTAGTCACTTTTAGTGAAGTTTTCACCAGCAGCCAAATTTAATATAGTGAAAAGGAATGGATCATCTCTATTCCCTCTGTCTGACTTTCGCTCTGAGGAATAGAGAAGCTCAGCCATAGACTGTGAAAACGCGACAGCTCAGCAAGCAGTCACTGTGGACTTGATACCCCTTCGTGAACACTCCACCCATTCAGAGAGGGCTGGTTTTTATTGGAAAACAAAATAGAGGACAAATATAAAATCCAATAACAATAAATCCAACATAAAATGGTTAGATTTTATTGAATAATAAAAATGTTTACTTTATAATAGTTATAAAGAAGTTTAAATAAAATAATGCAAACTTCAGAAAGGTACTTAGTTTTTTCCTACATGCTGATGTAACACCCCAAATTATCAGCACTGAGTTACATTTTTTAAGGGAAAAAATCATCTGGGGTCATATGCCCTACCTGCCTTCCTCACTCATGAAATGCCTACACATATAGGTTTTTCTTGCAATTAACCAATAGAATCCTTTGCTGCTTGCTGAAACACCCAGAATTATAGATCTATGATTTGAGTCAGTTTTATTTTTTTAAATCTTTATTGTTCAGATTATTGCAGTTGTTCCTCTTCCCCCCTCCCCCCATAGCTGCCCTCCACCCGGTTCCCACCCCACCACATGCCCTTACCCAGCCCCCCACTGTCCTCGTCCATAGGTGAAAGATTTTTGTCCAATCTCTTCCCACACCCTCCACACCCCATTTCCCCTAGAATTGTCAGTCCACTCCCTTTCTATGCCCCTGATTCTATTATATTCACCAGTTTATTCTGTTCATCAGATTTTTTATTCACTTGATTATTAGATTCACTTGTTGATAGATATGTATTTGTTGTCCATAATTTTTATCTTTACCTTTTTCTTCTTCTTTCTCTTTTCAAAGATTACCCTTCAGCATTTCATATAATACTGGTTTGGTGGTGATGAACTCCTTTAGCTTTTTCTTGTCTGTGAAGCTCTTTATCTGACCTTCAATTCTAAATGATAGCTTTGCTGGGTAGAGTAATCTTGGTTGTAGGCTCTTGCTATTCATCACTTTGAATATTTCTTGCCACTCCCTTCTGGCCTGCATAGTCTCTGTTGAGAAATCAGCTGACAGTCGTATGGGTACTCCCTTATAGGTAACTGTTTTTCTCTTGCTGCTTTTAAGATTCTCTCTTTGTCTTTTGCTGTTGGCATTTTAATTATGATGTGTCTTGGTGTGGTCCTCTTTGGATTTCTTTTGTTTGGGGTTCTCTGTGCTTCCTGGACTTGTAAGTCTATTTCTTTCACCAGGTAGGGGAAGTTTTCTGTCATTATTTCTTCAAATAGGTTTTCAATATCTTGCTGTCTCTCATCTTCTGGCACCCCTATAATTCTGATGTTGGTACGCTTGAAACTGTCCCAGAGGCTCCTTACACTATCTTCATATTTTTGGATTCTTTTTTCTTTTTGCTTTTCCAGTTGGGCGTTTTTTGCTTCTTTGTATTTCAAATCTTTGACTTGATTCTTGAGATCCTCTTGTCTGCTGTTGGAACTCTGTATATTATTCTTTATTTCGGTCAGTGTATGCTTAATTTCTAATTGGTCCTTTTTCATATTCTTGAGGGTCTCACTAAATTTCTCAGAGGTTTCTAGAAGATTCTTGAGTAACCTTATAACCATGACTTTGAACTCTATACCCAGTAGTTTGCTTTCCTTCATTTCTTTCATTTGTGACATGTTTCTTTGTCTCTGCATTTTGTCTACTCCCCTGTGTTGATAAAGTGGCCTTGTGTGCTAGGTGTCTTACAGGGCCCAGTGGCTCAGCCTCCCCAATTACCTGAGGTGGACACTCTTGGTGCACCCCTTTGTGGGCTGTGTGCACAGTCTTGTTGTAGTTAAGCCTTGATTGCTATTGGTATCACTGGGAGGAATTGACCTCCAGGCCAACTGGCTGTGAGGATCAGCTGTGTCTACAATGGGAGAACTGCTGTGCTGGAGACACCCTTATGGGGCAGGACTTGCTTCAGTGGGGCTTTGGTGCTCACTGAGTCTTACCCTTGAGTGTGTCGCTTATGCATGTAAAGAGTTGTAATCTGGTATGGTCTCACACTGACCACTGGGTACACTGGCTCTTGGATCTCCAGGGACGTGCAAAGTCAGCCACTGCCTGAGGCCACCCAGCAGGAGCTACAGAAAGATCTGCAGATTCTTCCTCTTTTTGGGGGGTTTGGAAGTGCCCAGATGAGGCCCAGCTGTGAAGCAATGCAGGCTGCTGCTGCCAGGCCTTAGGCCTTCTTTTGGAAGCTTTGGAGCTCTCTGACCCAGCTGCAGTTTGTTATGTTTTAGGTTGCAAAAGGATAGGCCATTCATATGCAAAAGCCACTGTACACAGCTTGGGTGGGGTTGTAAATTGGGTGGGGCAGGGTCTCAGGAAATCACCAGGGCAGAGAAAACAGCAATGGCTGCCAGTCAGCCCTGCCCCAGAGACATCCCCAGGTCTCTGTGTCCTGCGGCCCCGTGCAGGAACAATGATCACTGTGAGCACCTCTGAGAGAAAGCGGCCCTTGCATTCTGGCCCGATGTCAGACAGTCCAGTTTCTCCCTGTATGAGTCTGGGTCCCCAGAGTCTGACCCGGAACTGGAGTTCAGAGCAATCGGGAGGTTGTATCTCCATCCCGATTGAAAAAAACAACAGCGCACCCAGTTGCCAGCCTGTTTCACATGTGCCTCCGCAACTCCACACCTCCGCACCTCCTACCAGTCTCAGTGCGCTTTTTTCTTTCCTTCTAGTTGTAGAATTTCCACTCAGCCAGCTTTCCCATGGTTCTGGATATTTGTTTTGTCTTTTAGTTGTAGTTTTGATGTGATTGTGAGAGGCAGCAAGTACAGGTGTTTAGCTATGCTGCCATCGGTTGTCCCAATTTGAGTCAGTTTTAATCTTTAAGCTCTAATGAATTTGTAGGAAATGCTTCAACAATCTTGTTGAGAACGACTTTGAGGCTATCTATAGGCTGAGTGAGAGAGAAGGCTATGATTAGACTAGGAGAAGGGAATGTAGTTAATTATATTTACCACTGATTTGCCTTTCCTGACCTACAACAAAACTGAGAATTCCTGAAGCCATTGTCCATGGTCCCAAAAACCTCAGTCTACAAAATGTGGCTCATGGTACATTGACAGAATGACTCACTAAAAAATAAACACAACTCACCTAATTACTGTAGGCCTTTGTAGTCTATTCTGGTAATGTTGCATACAAAATGCATGTTATTCAATGACAGCATCCTCTGTACTGCCTTCAATCTCAAATCTTAACTAAGAATTTATTATGTTCTAGACCTAAAATACCTTTGAAAAAGAAAGTGGAGAAATCAATGGAGAAAGATTTAAACTGAGCTACGTGAGTTCACCCTATTTCTAATAGAGAAGCAGCCAAAGTCATATCTATAATTAACCAAAGGATATAAGCTCTTTCTGGAAAAAAATTTCATTGTTCATGGGTATATGCCAACATGCCAATCTTGTTTTGAGCTATTAATCTCCTGTCCCCATCTATTTATAATTTACTCACATTCCAAGACTTAGATAATATTATGACTTGCGAAAGCACTGTTATAACTCCAGCCCACACTTATCTGCTTTGAAATTCTGTGCTATGTATGAACATTTAACCCAATGGTCTTTCTCTGCCATTGTGTGTATGTGTGTATCTTCCCTCCTGAACTATAACAAATTCTGCAAGGGCAAAACCAAGAGTTAAGAATACATGAATATGTATATATAAGCCTTCAAGTATTCATTTTATATTAGTAGAATATTAGTGGTATGTTTTTCTACCACCGCTAAAAATTTCTACAAATTAGTTTTAGTGGCACAATTTGGTCAGGAATGAGGTTTCACCTAAATGCCAACCTTAACCCTGAAAGAATGCAAGAATTCTAGTCTCTGATATGAGGGAGGAGGTGAGACTTTTAAATGTTCCTTCTAAAGTATTGGAGGTACCACAAGGACATGAAATTCCACTAGGGTGAGGCAGAATCATACAGTACAGACAAGAATATCTCAAGTGGAACAAATAACATAGTAACCCATGGCAACCAGGCAGTCTCACCAGATGTTAATGGAAGAAACTACTCATGCTGACCCAGCTCTGGTAGTTCCTGCTCCAGCATATCTCACAGTTTCTGTTACAAACTGAGTGTTTGTGTCCCTCCAAAACCCATATATTGAAGCCCTAACCCCCACTGGAGGTGGGGCCTTTGGGAAGTAATTAGGTTCAGATGAGGTCATGAGGATGAGGCCCCATGAGGAGACTTCATAAAAGTAGCCTTTTGAAACAAGGTGCTCTTTTTCTCCACCATGTGAGGACCTAGCAAGAAGACAGCCACCTACAAGCCAGGAAGAGAGCTCTTAACTGAATTTGCTGTCATCTTGACCTTGAATCTCTCAGTCTCCAGAACTGTGAGAAATATGGTTCTTGTTTAAGCCATCCAGTCTGTGGTATATGGTTATAGCAGTCTGAGCAGACTAAGACAGATTTCTCAACTCCACCTTCGGCTAGCCACATAATCATGCTCCTCTGTCTTCACTTTAGTCTCGTTGTGTTTATATCTAGCAAGCACACATATGAAGCTTTTCATTTCACATTTAATCCAGCAGTGTGCTTATTAAATGCATAAGTATTTACAGCTCTTGTCTATAGTTTACAGTGGGTAACTCATTTCTAACAGTTAGATCTGACATATAGGACTTTAAGAAGTGCTAAAGGAAGGGTATGAAAGGTAGAGAGAAAACAGAATTTTATTCCATCCATTAAATATCTCCCATCACAATTAGCATTTATTTACTGATACATGTGGATGTGCTCTTGAATTCTAATGATGAGCATAAGAGCAGACGCATGTCAGTAACAGGAGTTTTTGTCTCACTGTTTAAGGCACTTGTCTCCTCCCCCTATTCTACATTGCCTGCAGGAGGCATTGTTTGATTGATTAATGCCGTTTTAATTGTAAAATTCAATTCTATCCACTAGTCACTGGGAAATTTTTCAGGAAAAAAGCCATAAGGTAACTCATTGTCCAAAAAAAAAGTCATAAATAAATGATTGGGGACTTCTTGTTTTGGTAATAGAGGATTTGATAACTTGTATCAGTGCTCTCTCAGGACAATAGAAAAACTGAAGACTTTCAACACTTGGAAACATCCATTTGAAGGTACTGAAACGCTAACAAGACAGTAAAGAATTCTCAGGCCCAAATGCGAAGCCTGAGATTTGGGACCACTTTTCCTTGAGGGTGTCTAAGAGTTGTGTATAGCAAAGTAAAGCCAAAGAAAGTAGAAGTAAGCCAATATTATGAATGTAGCAAAAGCCAATGAGATAGAAAATCAACATAAAATAGTGAGAGTCAACAAGACCAAATATGGTTCTTTGAGAAGACAAATAAATTTGATAAAGCCCTAATGATAGTGATGAAGAAAAAAAGATAAAAGACACAAATAACCAATGTCAGAAGTGTAGTAACATTTGTTATTACAAACATAACAATTCCTTATGCACTACCTTAAGTAAATAAATTTAAACATTTCAGTAAAATAAAATAAAAAATTTTAAATTACAATTTAACAAAACTGATATAAGAAACAAAAATATATGAATATTCATATATCTATTAAGGAAATTAAATCTGTAATTTTAAATATTTCCATATAAAACAATTTGAGAAAGGTAATTGAGTTAAATGTCCATCATAGTACAGAAATTCAAATCAGATAGGTGTGGATTAGGATTTAAGGAAGTATTTTTGCAAGCTATGAAATGACCTAGGTCTTGGAGCATAAGTGGGTTATAAATAGATGGCGGACGGGAGATTAATAATTCAAAACAAGACTGGCATCTTGACATATATCCCATGAACGATGACTTTTATGCAGAAATAGCTTATGTCCTTTGGTTTACTATAGATATGACTTTGGCTGTTTCGCTACTAGAAATAGAGTGAACTTTTGCATCTTAGTTTAGATCTTACTTTACCAGCAAGATGTCTTTAGCAGCAAATCCTCCAAAGACTTAAGAACTCTAATAATATACCAATTCTTCAAGAGAATAGATAAAAGGGAACACATCCCAATTGTTTAAGAAAATCAACATAGCAGTCATATGAAAATTTTATAAGTAAATCAAGGCAAAGATAAAGAATACTGCTAACCTCATGTAGAATTATAAATTCAAAATTCCTGAACTGAATATTAGCAAAATGAATCCTATAATATATAATAACCAAAACAAACACGATAGATTTATTCTAAGAATGCAAGGTTAGTTAACAGTAACCACTAAAGCTAAGCATGTGCATAGTACTATGAATGCACGGTTCTACTGTTGGTATATACCCAAGAGAACTAATAGTCATCATAGCAACATTATTCATAATAGTCAAAAACTAAAAAAATCCACCAACATACAGCTTCACAATGGTATCCTTTACTGCAATGAAAATGAGCAAACTGCAGCTACTCATGACAGTATGGTGAAGCTTACAAATATAATTCTGAGTAAAAGAATCCAGACGTAAAATAACATAGACTCCATTATTTCATTGACATAAAATGTATTTTTAAGCATGTATTTGAAAATTATAAAGAAAGGCAGAAAAGTGATTATCATAAATCTGAATAGTTGCTGGACATGGTCTAGTTTTTGCCTGGACGTCCCACATCCAGATGTGGTCTGGAAAGCAGTACCTGTGCATGAGCTGTTTGTTATGAGTTATGCTGCAGAGATTAACACCAGCAGGCCGGCATGCGCTGGAGCTATTTTGGTAAGGTACTTGCTAGGCACTGATCTCTGGTCAAGGCAGGATGTATTGACTAATAGCGGCATTTTGTAAACATGGGTCTGAGGAGTTTAGAAGAGGTTTGTACCAGCTTGTCAGCATTGTTTATTGATAACATTGACGTTAATGATTTGGACCTGGTCTCAGTGTGGCACCTGGAGGGCTGTCATTCCAGATGGTGAGGTAGCAAGAATATGCTTACATGACCAGCAGATATAAGAAGCACAAGATGAAACTCCATTTGGGGATCCTTGATTAAAACTATCCCATGCTCACACTGATGGTCCAGAAGAGAAGGTATGTCCAATAAGACCCTGCATTGGCAAGAAAATTGGAGGCTCCATCTGGCCTCTCTGGACACCTGGCTGGGAGACAGCCTTTTCCTGTGCGATGCTCAGCCTTACTTTGATGCTGCAGTGATATATTTTTCTGTAAGAAGTTGTATGTTTGTAAACATTGCCATTTTAGGTCATATGAGTTTTTTCTTTAGCAATTTCATTCTAATTGCCACCGTTAGTGCATGAATCCCCATGAGACAAGTAGAGAAATTGAGAGTAAACATTCAGAAACTTTATTTGACCAAGTAATTTCATGTCTTTTGAATCTAATAATTTAAAAATGGGATATGGATTTTGTTTCACTTTGTTTTGCTTTTCTTTCATTTTTTCTGGTAATTGAATTTTACTGCTTTTCTCAAAATATATGTTTCATAAAACTATATCCTTTCAGTATTTCATTTTCATTGTGTTTATTAAACTGATGAATCAGGAACAAAACCGGTGCCTCACCACCATTTGAGAGGCACATGAATGTACAATTTATGATAAATCGTTAGGCAGTACATCTTTCCTCTACTCATGTTTAAGTATGTTAGACCACACAATAAGAAAGGCATATAATAAAAAGCAAATGCCATGAAAACTTGTTTTACTTTCTTCTATGAATCTGTTTCCAAATCCCCAACTCTTTGCTTGCTCTCTCCTCTGTGTTCTCTGACATTCTAGTGCGGCTGTCACCATCCTGGGTTTTAATTATTGTTAATCTGGGTGTTACACCATAGACTCCAAGCTCCCTGTGCCAAGCCTGGATTTCTGTGTCTAGCTTTGTGCCTGCCACAGAGCACGCACTCAGTAAATATTTGCTGAATAAACAAATGTGGGATTTTTTTGGCCAATGTGTGTTGTAAACACTCTAGCTTCAACATGACAGCCCCTCATTTTTCTTATTACACCTGTCTAAACCTGTCAGCAAACTTACTGAGCATATAGTATCTAGTGTGTGCAGGGACATAAAACAATATCATGCCAAGCACTTGGCTAGGCTTCAGAAAATATATTTATGCCCAGTAACAAATACAGTGCTTCTCTCATGTCTTTCTTCAGCCTGAATAACCTAGAATTTGGACACAACTTGGCTCCTCTACCACAATTAAGAAACTACCTAGGAAAGTAGCTTGATACATTTGAGGTATCACCCAAGCAGAGCCCAGGTTTAAAGTGATGCTGTGGTGCCAGTTAGGAATCTAGAGGTCGCTAGCAAGGACAGCGTGACCTGATTTTGAGTTAGACCAACCTGTAATTATCAGCACCTTTAATATGCAGATCTTCTGCCAGATAATGGGGGCATAATGATATGAGGTTCACAGTCTAGTTGATCTGAGGAACCTTTCCCTAAAAGCTTCTGAAAGAAAGCCTTTTGTTCAAATGATACCAAATCTGTGGCATTTTATTGTGTTTCTCCATTTATACGTGCAATCTCTGGCTTTCTAATTCACAGCATGCATTATTCCTCTCCAAATAGATAAAAATCCTATAACTTTGAAAAATCTTTCTGTTTCAACTGCTTAGACTTCCAGCTCACATCCTGAGCCCGCCATCCCTGCCAGGGTCCTCCTTGTTATGCACGCTGGGTACCAGGGTATTATCGACAGCCCTAGATTGGTGTTAAATGGGATGCAGACCTGCTTCCTGATGGATTGAGGCTAAGAGAGAAAATACCAAAAGTCTGAAGCTCACCACATAAATCAGAAACTACTTCATGTTGTGACCATGATAAATAGATCTGAAAATATCTACCGGGGAAAGTTGAGAAGCATCTTGGGGGCATTGTGTTATACCTGAATTAAAAAGCAGCTTTGCTAAAAATGAACTTTTCTCCAGGCCAGCATGTTTGTTATTTTTTTTTATTTACAAATGAAGTATAGCAAAACCCCTGTAAGTCACTGAAGAGATCTTATAGTTGAAGCCCAGGATGCATTTTGCTAAGGGGTGGCCATCATATGAGGCAGATAGAAAAAGAGAGGTTATTTTTCACAGAGCTAACAGATGGTACAAAGAACCTGATGTCAATATCTTGCTTTCATAAACTGTACCAATTTTCTTTTATCTTCTCAATTTGACTGATATCTCTCCTCTTTTAGACTCAGATAATAACCCAATAAAGATTATTACTCAGTGTTTTTCAATATTCTGGGAAGTTAAATATTTTATTCTTAGACGTTATTATTTGAAAGTGCCATACAATATCCCTGGAATGTGTTCTGAAGACATCAAATTATGTTAGCAAATGGGTTAACTGAAATGTCAGAATATTTGAATTTCACTAAATGTCATAGGCCTGTTTGTGCATTGATATTATTTATAACGTATTTCATATTTTGGTCACAAACTATGCTCTTTTTTTTAGACATGCTGAATCCATTTTGTTTCTCAAATTATTGATTGTGAGCGTATCAGGGGTGGGCAAACTTTTTGACTCGAGGGCCACAATGGGTTCTTAAACTGGACCGGAGGGCCGGAACAAAAGCATGGATGAAGTGTTTGTGTGAACTAATATAAATTCAAAGTAAACATCATTACATAAAAGGGTACGGTCTTTTTTTTTTTTAGTTTATTCATTTCAAACGGGCCGAATCCGGCCTGCGGGCTGTAGTTTGCCCACGGCTGGTATAGATGAACCTGGGGAGTGGGGATGGTTCTTTGGATAACAGCCGCCAAAGAATGAAATGGTGCCTTCCATTATAACACTCTAGAGAAAGAATGTCTACTGTGTTAGAAAACCCAAATCCTGGACTGGAAATGGCCCCTTACAAAACTTAAGGAGTATCTTTAACTTCCTTATTTGTTAATAATACATAACAGTAATACAAACAACCATCACAAGACATTCAGACAATGAGCTATATTCTTACTTACCATGCAATACTGATTCAGCTTCCTAGTTCATAAAAGAGGAACAATGCTATCTTGAGTCTATTTAAAATAAGGCTAGTAACTAAGTAGAAACGCTGTCCACTGTATGGCGACATGGCTGAAAGGTCCAGCTCTGGACTCAAAATAGAATGCTTCACTCTGTGGCCTTGGGCAAGTTACTTACTTCAACTTACTAACCTTTCGTTTTCTTTCTGGATAATAGAGATATAAACAGTATCTATCCCAAAGGGTTTTAGAAATGTTTAAAAATGTATATCCAATACCCATGCAACTTTTGTGTAATAGAAGAGCTCCGAAAATGGCAGGTTAAAAACACTATTATCATTATAAACTGATGTACAATACAGCATGTAGTAAAATGGTGAAAGCGCTATACATGAAGTCAAGGTAAATGTCAACAGTGGCCTTATTGAAGGCTATCACCCATCCCTTCCACTGCTAGCCTCTGATACTGCAGACAATGAGAAGAATGTGTCATTCTATAGTTGGAAAAACACCAAAGCAAGACCCAGAAGCAGCCAAGTAGCCCAGAGGTGGTCGTCAAGAAGGAAAAGCCCCCTGCCTACCAGCATTAATTGCGCTGGAGCCAAAGAAGGTAATAAAAATTCACACTGAGAAGCATTTAATAAAATGAAACTTTACCCAAATGACATAAATACTGCTTAAATAATTCAGAGCTTTTTAATGTATAGCTATAATTTTATTGAGGGGTAATAGAGCTGCAAGGCAAGGAGATGCCTAAATGTGTAAGAATCGCCTTGAATTCAAGATGTACTATTAGAGAGGGGAAGCTGTGTCTTGGCTGGGAAAATTATAAAACACACAAACCCTGTTTCAGAAGAGGCACTTGCAGATTCAGGGAACAATAATCTAAATGCGCTTAGAAAAAAAACATAGAAATTCATTTTTAAACACTTAATTTTATTACTTATTTGCACTTGGAGAAACCACTATATCCTCCCCAACACAACTACTACCCCTACCTCACCATCATCATGATCCCACTGGATTTTGAAGTGCAAAGTCTCAGAAGTCCTGTGCTGCTAATGATTTGAGCTCTGTTTTCATTGGCTCTTAACTCTCTTTGAAAGGCCATTTGAGAGCAATTGTGGGGAAAGCGGAATGTTTCGAAGAGTGAAATGAGAAGTTAATTTGACCATGGTGTGGAATAGGGGCTGGTCTTGAATGGGCAAACCCAAAGTCTAGAAATCAATCCAGGGGAGTTTCCCTGGAGTAGAGTCCAGGTCTGGGAAGTACCTGGACAAGTTAGTTGACTGAGTAGAAAACTGTATGAGGGACTTTTTTTTTAATCCTCACCTGAGGATATGATTATTGATCAGAGAGAGAGGGGGTGTGGAGGAGAGAGCAAGCCTGAGGATATGTTTATTGATCAGAGAGAGAGAGAAGGAGGGAGAGAGAGAGAAACATCGATCAGTTGCCTCCCACACATGCCTCAACTGTGGATCAAACCTGAAACCTAGGTATGTGCCCTGAGTGGGATTCAAACCTGCTACCTTGTGGTGGACTGGATGATGCTCCAACCAATTGAGATACCTGGCCAGGGCTAGAGGGATATGAGGGACATTTTTTAATGCCCAGGAAAGGGAACCTACTGAGGAGAACCTGCTAGCCAGTACGGCCATTTTCACTTACATAGAAATTAGTGCCTCTAATCAGAAACTTCCTGTCAGGCAATAGTCTCATTTTGGTCATGGTGAGAGCAGTGCCAGCTGTGCCTTGAACTGCTTCTCACCACCTCCTTGGACCATCTTTGAGGTTTCCACACAAAGCCTCATAGTTACCTGTTATGATGTTGGGGAACTATAACTGGGGAAATAAATCTTCTCCCAGCCCAGAAAACTTTTCCAGAAAGTGGTAAAGAAAAGAAAGTTTGATTATTTAGTAAGCATTAAATCAGAATGCAATGCACATCACAGGCGGTCACTAAGAGATTGCAAAGGCAGAAATAAACCTTATCCTTTTATATAGCCAGGATAATGCAACCCACTACCGACAACTTCTCGAGATAAACAACAACTAGTCCTCAAGTAAGAGGACTCAACAGCACTATGTATTACATATAGTTTGTCCTAAATCTACCTTGTAATTGGCATAACCGTCCATGTTAGTTAATTGGTTTTCTACAAAGGAAAAATAAATGTCTCATACCTTTTTGACAAGAGGTAGTTTTGCAATGTGGAGCCAGGCACCACTGAAGTTAGAATCCTGCCTACCCACCCACGTTAACCAGCAAATACTATACTATTTTTCTTGATGTTTACATTTCAAAGAGATGGCTCCCAGATCCTTAAGAAAGACAGCCCGGGGTCATAAAGTTTCAAAGAGACTGAGAAATAACTTGAAATTTTCTAAAGTAAATGCTCTAATATGGGGGACAGGAGAGAAGTCTCTTCTCTTTTATTCAACAGGGAAAATGTAGCCTCTTATTTTCATCTTATTCCTATGGGGACCCCTGAACTGGATGCAATGGTGGTGAGGAGTTCCCACTGGTACCCACAGGTAGAATGTGTGAGCCTGATAGAGGGTCTCCCACTTAAGACAGGAACATTGGTGATGACCATTCCAGTGAAGAGCATAGTGTCTGTAATACTTGTTTATTAAAATGTTGTTGAAAAAAATAATAAAATCTATTATGCAGCTTAAATAAAAACACATATGTATAATGCATTTTAATGCCCATTGTCATTGTTCTGGGTCATTAATAAAATGAGATTGACATGATTATTTTTCTGTAGGTGGCCAACATCCCTTTTTATCATCTGGGAAATTCTCAAACACGCATTTCTATCTGTTCTGGATTCAGATTTTTTTTTTTAACCAGTGCATGGAATTATAACTCTATCTCTCCTCTGGTTATGAAAGCCAAATGAGAGCAAAGATAGGGAATGCTTCTAAAATTATAATGAGGTTTTACTATTCCTAGAAATGAAATGTCTTGTGATAATTCAAGGAATGGTCAGTCCAAAAGACACATTAGGCTTTCGAGTACATTATACACACATATACTTAAGCTGAACATCACAATAGGCGCTGTTTCCTGAGAATGCTGATGAAATGGGCTTGTAAGAGGCAGGCTGGGAGAAGGCTGAAGAAGCATTTCCTATTGTAATGCATTTCCCTCGTGGAAAATACATAAAACAACAACAACTGTTTACATCTTGGTGTCTGTCCTTTGAAAGCTTTGTGTTTACTGTCTTTCATAAGCACCTGTGACCATCAAGGAAGACAGTCCCCACATTCTGAGTAAAGTCCAAATCGCCTACATCTTAAGATAAAGCTGAATTTTTTTCACATCACTCTCACTGCCCAAACAAGAATAAGTATCTGATTTTGCTCTCGTATAACTTAGCTTTACAATCAAGTCACAAACCTGATCTGAGGAATCTATTGATTGGAAAAAAGCAACTTCCAGGATATGTCCTAGAATAAATAAATACAATCAAACTCCCACATTTTCCTGATTTTAGCTAAGATTCTGAGCAATTAAATTTGTGTTTAGAATAATCATCCAAGTACTTTGGAAAGTCTTCCGACTGTTAAACATGTTGTCAATGATATTCAACAGAATTTGAGTGGACACTGATTTCATTGCACCCCACGTCTTTGGAGACTGGTAATCTAAGCACAAAATGATAAATTCCAATTAAGCATAATGTACACTTGATCCAAATATTCTTTTTTTCTCTAAGCACATCCCTAAAAAAAATGAAGTCTATTATTCATATTTTTTGTCATACCAACAGGATGTATGTATGTCATTAGCTAGGCTTTTCCTCAGACTTGTGTCTGGGGATCATATGGGTAGAATGCTACAAAAAGGTCCCTGCAACCCACACACCACACCCAGACACTCTGATGTATACAAGGGCAGTCAATCAGTTTGGCTGTTGCCTTACAAATTGTAATGATACCTACCTAAACATCAGGTACCAGAAAAAAAACTGAAATATTTAAGTTTTAAAACTTAAATATTTTCCTACTGATTCATTACACCAAATGTTGACCCAAATGAATACTATATTGTCACTCAATATATTTTAGTGAAAATAACCAAGTAAAGATATTATTCCTAAAATACATGCTGGTGATAATGCTTGTATAAGATAGCTTGTAAACACCCCAGCAGTAATGCAGCTTCCAACAGATGGTGAGTACCTGGCTGTACTTGGCTCAATTTTAAAGATAAACTCTAATAATAGCAAGAATGAGCTTCACAGAGGAACAGTTGGCAGTTGGAAGGATTAAAGATTGAGTATGTTCAAGGTTGGTCTAAATGGGTCTTCCAGAGGATTTCTGCATGAATGGCTTTCTGGATTCCCACTTGACATTATCCCACAAACAAACTGTAATATTCTAAAGGGTCCATCACACCCCTAAGATGTGTGCACAGACAATGCCCTGGGAATTAAAGTCTTCTTGTGACAAATGCCCCCTCCAACTTGTCTTTCAAACAGAAAGGGAGAAAACATTAAATTCACGCATTCCACTGCATGCTGCATTCATTCCTATATTTACATAAATATGCTCAGAAGGTAAAGGCATCTGTCTTAATTCAGGAAGGGGTCCTCCCATGAGGGAATGGAATTCAGGCTTGTGATGTTTGTTTCTAATAAATTAACCAGATACCAGTTATCAATTGTGCTACTTCCATGTTTACTTTTCTCTTAATGGTCAGTATAAATATGAATTTGAACAGATTCCCCAAATGTCAGTAGGATGAAAAAATCCCTGTAATGTTCCTGGTGAAACCTGGGAATGCTACAGTCATAGATGTCAGCAGCAACTCAAGATCCGATAACATGCACAGGTGACAAAGAACAGGCAGAACTCAACACCTGAAACCTGAGAAATCTGGAACAGAAGAAGAAAACAATCTGAAAGGATTGTCACATTTTAAGGCAGTGGAAAGTCTAAGGTTGAGATATTTTAGTGTCATTGTCCCCTGTACCAGTAAGGATTATTCTGTGCGATCTGCTTTCCAAAACAAGTATCAGAAATTTTTTTATAAAGATAAGTTGGCTGCATTTCTCTCCTTATCCTTAGAAAAACGCTCAGTTCCAAAAATCATGAGCTTGTAATAGCTTGCTATTGTTAAACATAATTCAACTGAATAAATATTAAAGCTCTAAAGGGCTTTACCCAGTGATTCATGAATCAGGCAGCATCCTCCTAGCAGATCTTAAGGAGCTCCACAAAAATAGAAGACTTTCATTGGCAGAAAGCAGGGAGGGACAAGGAAAAAGCAAACAATTTCAGGCTAGGTCACCTTCCTAGGAGAAGATTAGATCCTTGGTGCTGATCAAGTAATTCCAGATTCACTGTTTAAAGGTGACAGTCCTAGGAGAAGCTGAATCTGGAATTAGGTTAGGTAATAAGTGTTGGTTTGCTGCTGTGGATTTAGCACAAGTGACTCTATTTGGGGCCTGTTGTCTCTTTTTTTATTTTAACAGTATTATATTCCATTTTATCCACTGTTGATAGGTGTTTTTTTTCTGTTTTAAAATAGAAAAGAGAGCTTTGGTGATCATGGTTTCACAGTATAAAGATTGAGGCCACATGCTGTCCCCTGCTGTCATTCAGGAGCTCATCTGTTCACAGTTCACCTGTTTGCTACATCTGATTGCCTCAATTACCAGCAAACTGTGATTCCCTGAACAGGAATGTTCTCCCATTAACTTCTGAAGGAAGCAGCTTGCTAAAATGCTCCGCCCTCTCCATCAATCATAATGAGCCAGATCTCTTTTCAAAGGCATCCCTGCAGTGAGACTCATTCAAGTGTCAAAGGATGCTTCTAATTGCAAAGTTAATTTTATCCTGGTTGACTTAAAAGTCCAAGGATTAAATTTGATTCCCCAGATCATACAAACATGTAAAAGTCCAGATTGTTTCATGACTTGTAGAGAAACCCCTAGGTGAGGGATAATCTACAACATATTAGGAGATCCCTCAACAAGACAGAAGAGAATCTGAAAAAAAAATCACTAAGACACCCTCAAGGGAAAGTGGCTGATGTTAGAAGCAGAACTACCCTGTGCCTCCAAGGATGGTGAGGAATATTTGCATCCTCAGAGTAAAAACAAAAAAAAATACAGGAGATAAACTCCCCAGGCTAGAAAAGGCAAAGTCACACAGACAGCTGCAGTCCTGGGTATGGGTTCTCCCTCTGGATTTCCTGTCTCAGTGAGGAGAGAAGGCGGAGTGTGGAAGGGCTATTTCTGCTGCCATCCCTTAACTCTGCCCATGACCTAGGCCTGGCCATCATCACCTGGCCTGTCTATCACCTAGACCTACAGTCCTAGCAAAGCACCAGCGCCCACAATCAGAAACATGCCTCTGATGGTTGCCAGAGGAGAGGGCAGTTGGAGGGCTGGGTGAAAAAAGGTGAAGAGATTAAGTACAAATCGGTTGTTACAAGATTCTCATGGGGATGTAAAGTCCAGTGTAGGGAACAGAGTGAAGAATATTGTAGTATGGTGCCAGGTTGGGTACTTGAAATATTGGGGGAACAGTTTGTAAATTAAATGATTGTCTAACCATTATGCTGTACACCTGAAACTAATAAAAATCAATATTGGATGTGTGGATGAAAAGGGGACCACATACTAACCATGACAAACTTGGGAGGCCTGTCATGGGGGCGGGGGTTGGGGGGCTTACAAACTCAGAGACCTAAAGTAACCACATAGGATGGTCTGAAATGAAAACTTTCTAACTAAAAGTGAGTTATGGCGGTGGTCAAGCCCTAGGGTGGTGTCCTTGCGGACAAAGGTCAATCTTTATCTTAACTGACTCTGTCTATTGTCTGTTTGCATCTAGAATAACATATCTTTGGAATGTCTGGCTCCAGTGGGAAACATCCCTGTTCTTTTGAGATTTGCAATGAAACTTTGATGAAAGCAGAAATCACATTAATGTCTTTCTTTTCAAACACCTGGTTCCAAGTCCATCCCATACTCTAGAATGTATGGCGACTAAAGGAGCAGGGAGATAAGTCATTCCACCAGTGACATTGTGGGCCTTCATTTTCATGTAACCATCAGGATCAGAAGGATTGTTTCCTGGTAACAAATCACCGGGCCCTTTGCCTGTGCTGGTTTTACACTAGAATGAGCCTATCATCCTTCAGGCTGCATTCCATCCAGCCCTTCACAGACAGGAAACCCAATTTGCTTTGGGTCATTTGCACACCTTGCGTTGATAGTAGCCAGTTATTTTCTGAGACAAACTCTCCGTATATATTCAGGGAGTGATTCTGTCATATCTTGATAATGGATTCCATTAGAGTGGATAAGGCTGACATTTCTAAAATTGGGGAAAACCACTAACCTTTTCTAAGAAAACAGATTACTTTCAACAATAAATATCCCTGTAATGAAGAGTTCACAACCCCCAAATACACTTAAGCACTTTTTTCCTTGTTCATCTTAATATAAGGGCACAAAGCAAGGTATGTGGCTCTCTAAATAATTCATATATGTGTGTGTGTGTGTGTGTGTGTGTGTGTGAGCAGTTTTTAACAAAATTGTGGATTAAGAATAGATAAACCGTTTTAACCAGAGGTGACATTTTTTTCCTTGCCCTCTGGATCATCATACTCCCATCCCCCATGTCCATTACTCTGTAGGCAATAAGCCTCAAGCCATGGACAGGTCTGTCTTTATTGTGGATAGAAGAGTCTTTAACAGATATTTGTTTTAAAAGAATATCCTCAAAAAAATACAAATGCTTAGGTCCAAGGTATCAACAATTTAGGGTATATTTTGGGGGTCAATTAGAGGAGAACTTTTGTCAGTACAGGGAATTTCCTGGTGCCCCTTAGATCGCTCTTGTCTAGCAACTGTTTCTTCTTCATCATTATCCCCATGTCACATCCAAGAGTAACAAAGAATTGGTCAAGGTTCCTGCGACATCTGCCCTTGGTGGACCTGGATCTAACTCGAGGCACAATTAGCAGCAAGGTTTTGGGGCTGCACCAAGATTCATCTCTCAAAATCAGTTACTTTCCCAAGACTGTACAGCTAGTAAGGAATGAAAACAAGTTTAAATCCAGATTTAGACACCAAATTTTATGTTTTTGCCACTATACTGCATGCTCTCACATGCATGACAGGGAAACATGTTGTCCATGCCACCCGATTTAACATTAATTGCCCTTTAATTGATTCAGTAATGTTAGTCGTCTTTTGCGAGAAGCTTGTGAACTCCTGGAGGGAAGGGCACTGTCTTATCCTTTCCTTCTGCTCTTCCCCACAACATGTGGTAGACATTGACACGAGGCACGAAGGAACATTCACAAATAAGCATGAAGAGAAATACAGTACAAACTCAATAGCTACTGAATGCGCGGATAAGGGTTGCAAGAGCAAAGGAACTGGGAGTCAGTCTGAAGAAAATGACTGTCAAATGTGAGTTCCAACAGGGTGGCGAAGGACAGAAAAGACATACATTGGTGAGAAGAGGGAGGAGGGGAGAAAGGAATGGCCCCAGAACCAGTAATAAGAAGCAGAGAGCATGTGTAGGGTTTTACATGGTCACTGGCATTGCACAGGCACCATTACGGTTGAGGGGCTGGGTGTAGTTTGATGCCAGCCCAAAGCAGAGAGACACATAGAACACCATTTTGCAAAATACTCACAACTTCTTGTGTTTGAGTGGATCCCATTGAGTTGTTCAAAATAGGTTACGTTGCCTGGTAAACTTTCCTATCAACCTGTTAGAAGGGACTCAGAGAGCATCTGCTCACTATGCATGATGTGTGTTACACCATGCAGAATGTCACCGTCAAGAACAAATGGCATCAGTTGCCACCATGCTGTGGCACTCCATTTTACAAAATGATATGTCGTTATTAAGTAGCGAGGGATATTGATTTCTCAGTATGTTTCCTGCTTGCTCAATTGCTTGGGTTACAATAACAACAACACTATATGTTAAATACTCAGAGGAGATACAAAAGGTTTATCTCTGGGCTCTCAATAATTCGCGACTTGCTCTCTGCCCTGGTGAATGATCAAATCCCCTGACACCCATCTTGATTCTGTTTTCTCAACAGGAACCTGGCTTTTCTTTTTCTTTTTTGAAAGGTTTACAATGTGAAAAAGCTCCTTGTATGGAGTTGAGATGGTCATGTGGTGCAGGGTGTGGTCTGAAAGTCAGACCAGCAAGGTCAAATCCCAGCATTATCACTGACCACCAAGTTGCCTTGGATATCACACCACCTTTCTGATCTTCAGTTTCTCCTTCTGTAAAGGGAAAGGGTTGTACTAAATTATTCCCAAGATCTCCTTGAGCACTAAAAATATATTATTCTCTAGTGCCTTAAAGGATATTTTTTCTTTCAATATATACTGGTACTATTTATTTATTTCTCATTAGATGTATATTTATTTAGCACCGAATAGGTGCCAGTTTTTGTTCTAAACCTAAGGGACATTGCAATAAAATACACACCCACACCCTGTGCCTTTCTGGGGCGTAGCTTCTAATGGATGGAGACAGTTAAAAAATAAGTAAGTACATATCATGTCCAAAGATGAGCCCTGGTTGAGTGGCTCACTTGGTTGGAGCATCATTTCGTACACCATACAGTGGTGGATTCAATTCCTGATCAGGGCACATACCCAGATTGTGGGATTGATTCCAGGTTGGGGTATGTGTGGGAGGCAACTAATCAATGTTTCTCTCTCACGTTGATGCCTTTCTCTTTCTCTCTCTTTCTCCCTCCATTCCTCTCTAAAATTTAAAGGGGAAAAAATGTGAGAAGAACTGTAAAGAGAAATTAATTAGGGTAAGTTGAATAAATAATTAGGGACTGTGGAAGTTGTGCTAAGATAGGAAGTGGGATGCTAATTTATTTTAGGTAGTCAGGAAAGCACTGTCTGATAAGGTCACATCAAAGCAGAAAACAGAATGAAGTGAGAAAGTAAACCACACAGTTATCTGGAGGAAGAATATTCTATGTAGAAGGAACTGCATGTGCAAAGGCCCTGAGGCAGAGTGGGCTAGGAATCTGTTCTACATTGCTTTGGCTTGGAAAGACATTCAGAGGCTCATTTGGATGTTGCTGTGTTTCCTGACTTGCCTTCTGTCCTGCTGTTGGATCAATACAGACTTGAGCAATGTTCTGAGCAGCACTGGGAACTTTCTGGAAAATGCCTACCATTGCAAATATTGAAAGCCCACAATGGCTCCCTCTGAAGCCTGGTACACTAGAGAAGCAGAGAAACCTTTCAGTAGGGCATATGAAGCTGTAATTTTCCCTCAAGTACATCAATGCTCCTCTCTGCAAATAGTAAACACTACGAGAGCTTTTATTTTTCTGAAAAAGGCAAGGTTGAAAGTGAGGTAGTTATATTTGAGAGGAAAAGCTAAAAGCAAAATCTGCTCTTATGAAGACGGGGGAGGTCCTCTGCCTAAAAGCTTGCCTTAGAGAGCACATTTGTATTTACAGCCACACAATCACCTTGTACACACTTAATAGCTCCATAAGATTTTTAATTGGTCTCTTGGAAATGAGAAACCCCGCTGTATAACATGGGCCCATAAAATGTTATGCAGCTGTGCTGAGTCCTCAAACAAACTGCACACAAATCCCATCCAGTGCTTTGTAATATTAAGTGCTGAGTTTAGGAGACTGTGGGATTTGGGCTATACTTGTCTCCAAGCACACTTGGAAAGACTTCAAATGCCCCCGGACACAACCACACACACACACACACACACACACACACACACACACACGGAGGCTGGGTGACTGCCCACATGGGGAATTCTGAAAAAATCCAACCTAATGTTCACATCTCTCTGAATTACCTCAATTTCTAGTGATAGCCCTCTTCTCTGGCTTCCTACATTTAAAAAATTACTAATTTATTTAACATTTCTCTTTAGAATTTACCAGTCATTGCTGTTGGAAAAAAGATACAAAGAAGAATACTTTATCTTTGTCCTTTGGGTATTTGCCCTCTGCCAATGACTGTACATAGAGGTTAGACGTCATGAGATTTGCAAGACAATTGCTACAGGAATTTAGAAAGAGAAGGAAGAATTGCTTTTGTAAGTAATGAAGGAAGGCTTCATGGAGGTGGCAATATTTTTTTAATTGATATTTTACAGATAGGAAGGGAGAGGGATAGAGAGTCAGAAACATCAATGTGAGAGAAACATTGATCAGCTGCCTCCTGCACGCCTCCCACTGGGGATGTGCCTGCAACCAAGGTATGTGCCCTTGATCAGAATCAAACCTGGGACCCTTCAGTCCCCAGGCCGACGCTCTATCCACTGAGCCAAACCGGTTAGGGCAGAGGTGGCAATATTTTTGATGAGCCTTAAGACGAGGACCCTCTGGAAAATGGAGCAGGAGGGTGTTGGTAGAACAGTGAGTAATCAAGCATAGACAGAGGAACAAACTTCCAACAGCAGTAAAAAGTAAAGGCTAGGAAGTGTGCTGAGAATCACGTAATGCAGCCCCTTGAGTTAAAAGTGTTAAGAATTTGGGCTTTAAACTGTGGGTGACTGGGCAGCCTTTGAAGGGTTTTGAACAGAAGTTACATAAAGACTAACAGTATGACAGTGCATATATTCCAGAGCAAACAGAAACTGCAAACTGAGTCTATGACTTGAGAAAAATCAGCACATGTCCTTGAGGGGTAGCAATGGGAATGCCAGAGAACAGACACAAAATAACCCTGACCCATACCAGCCGCTCTAACAAAACGTTAAAGTGTTTCCCCATTGCTTTGGGTGAAACAGTCTGCAGTGGAGAGTTTCTTAATTTTTCCTTTAACGCCCACACTAGCACAGGATTGGTCACAAAACAGATGCTTCGGAAATGGCTGTTGGTCGGCTCACATGAAAACCTCGTGTCTCCTGCTTCGTCTTCACTGAGCACTAACGGAGGGCCTTCCTCGGGTCAACCCCAGTCAGAGAATGGGCTAGAGCCACAGCTTCGTCTGTCACATCAGGGTCACAGCTAGACAATTCCTTCCATGCAAACTCCAAAATATTGGCACCTGAAGCCTTAAAATGCACTCCAACAGCCTCTCCCCTGCTCCTTCCTCCTTGAAGAGGCGGCATGCCAGGACCCTTGGCAGCACAGAAGGCTTCTAAATTAAATTTCTGAGCAAGCTGTGGTGCCCCACTCGTGACTATGTTCACATAGAGCCAACATGTTCAGATAAGCAGCAGAAATGTTTATCTAACATAGCACTCCTAGCCTGCTCTTGCATGTCTCAAAGAGGACTGCATGGTCCTCATCAATAACCTGAGTGCCAATGCTCTGCAGGCTCTCCATGGAGGGTGGGTTCATCCACAGGACACCAAGTGCCTGTGGGAACCGAGATGGGTGCTGCTGACCCACCTGAGCAGCTGCTCCAGACTGCTACGTATGTCAGGTGGAGACGGGGCATGTGCAGTCTTCCTGCTTCTAAAAGCTTTGCGGTCTGCATCCCATGAGCAGCCTTCGGTGAGGAAGAATTCATCTCTAAGTGGTGGAAACAGTGCGTCTGTTTGAGGCCCGTTTATGAATGTGGTTCACAAACTATGTGATTGCATGAGGCTGTTACAAGAATCAGACTTCATGGGCATTCCCTCTTGGAGGTTCCCAACTCTCCTGAATCTATAGATTTATGAACCCATTCTATAGATTCAGCTAACAAGACAGAAACACTGCTTGCTTAAGGTCTTAGGAAAATTGCTGTGAAAGACTAGGCTACACTGACAGAAATTTTAAAGACTGAAAAAATTCAGTGTTTGCAGGAGCATGAGAAATGAGTAATATTATAAATGGATACAGCTTTTTAGGAGACAATTGAATATTATTTATCAACATTACTAATGAACATATCACTTGATCCTGAAATTCTGTTTCTAGAAATCCATCCTACCAAAGTACTTGCACATGTACACAGAGACTTGTGGGAGAACGTTTGTTACTGTATCATTTGTCACACAGGAAAAAATAGTGACAAGACAAGATCAGTGGTTAAATCATGATTCATCTATACTATGCAATGCTATACAGGCTTTTTTTGGTAAAGATAAGGAAGATTTTTACTTTTTTGTTTTATATACCTGTCTTCAACTTGACAATTTTTATAATGAGTATGTATTCATGAGTAAATATATTAACTTATTTTAAATATTATTTTCATGTAAAAAAGACAACAGGCAATCCAAAACTCTGGACTCATATCCAGTGCTTATTCCCTAGCAGTATAATTTGTAAAGAGGCTTTCAATTTTTTCAAAGCTTTATATATATAAAAGCTTAAGCGACTGTTATGACCGGGCGACCAGATGACTGACTGGTAGCTATGACATACACGCAGGAGCTGCCCCCTGGTGGTCAGTGCACTCCCACAACCAACCTCCTGCTGCCAGCCAACCTCCCGCGGTCCGTCCCCCCGGGCAGTGAACCTCCTGCAGTCCCTTTCCCCGGCTGGCCAGCCCTGATTGGCACCGATTGAGACTGGGTGAGATGGCCCCGACCGGCCCCCATTGCAGGCCCGGCCAAGAGACCCCACCCATGCACAAATTCGTGTACCAGACCTCTATTTGATATATAATCCTATATAATAAAAGCCTAATATGCTAAGTGTCCGGTCATCCAGTCGTCCATTCAACCAATCAAAGCATAATATGCTAAGGCCACTCAACCACTCGATATGATGTATACTGACCACCAGGGGGCAGACGCTCTGACTGGTAGGTTAGCTTGCTGCTGGGGTCAGGCCGATTGGGACTGAGCAAGATGGGCCGGACATGCCCTGGAGCCCTCCTGTGGTCCCTCCCCGGCTGGCCAACCTCCCTCGTCCCTCCCTGGCCCCAATTATGCACCAGTGGAGTCTCTCGGCCTGGCCTGTGCCCTCTAGTAATCCAGGACCCCTCAGAGGATGTTGGAGAGCCAGTTTCAGCCCGATCCCGCAGGCCAGGCCGAGGGACCCCACTAGTGCACGAACTCGTGCACCGGGCCTCTGGTTGACAAATAATATTATCTAAGCTTTTGGGGTACAAAGTGATTTGATAAACAGATGTATTGTGAAATGATTACATGAAGGTTAGTTAACATAGCAATCACCTCACATAGTGAGCATTTTTGGTGTGTAGTGAGAATATTTAAGGTCTACTCTTTTAGCAAATTTCAAATATGCCATAATGTATTGTTAACTGTAGTCACTAGGCTGTGCATTAGAACCCCAGAATGTATACATCTTATAACGGGAAGTTTGTGCCCTTGGAACAATATCTCCCATTTCCCATACACCCAGCCCCTGGTAACCACCCACCTACTATTTGTATGATTCAGCTTTGTAGATTGCAAATACAAGTGAGCTCACAAGATGTATGTCTTCCTGTGACTAATTTCATTTAGCATAATGGGTATAGGACTTTTTAGATCCACATATCAAACAATTTAGTTCTCCCAGGACTACAAGTCACTTAAAGTTCCATTTTTAGAGGGTTGTTTTTTGTGTTGTTTTATTTTTGGGGGACAAATGTGTCATAAACTCAAACACAAGCGTGCTTGTGACTTTTTCCCTCAGGAGGTCTGGTAGTGCTTTACTGACCGTGGTGATATCAGCAGAGAACAAATAAAACATGAGGCCAATGCCGATTTCTTAATGGCTGAGGAGTTCTGTAGTCTCTCCACTCTTCTATGAAGTCCAGTGTAACTCATATTCAGTCATTCACTCACTCATTGAAATACTTGAGTGCCTACTATGTGTCAAGCATGAGATCAATAAAATATTCTCTTTTTTCTTTTTCAGGAAGAGAGAAGAGGGTACCAACATAAAAGCAACTATTCAATGAGGCCAATCATAGGGCCCCCCATAGTTCCTTTCCTGGCTTTTCCATTATAGCCCAAACTGATTACAATTATGTATTGATGGTACATGCCTTTCAAAAGGTAGAGGAGATGTGACAGAATGAGGAGCTGGACTTTGGAGTCAGAAGATGGGGATACTAGGCGATTTCCAATGAAGTCACCATAGAGTAGCTATTAATTTTTCTGAAGCTCAATTTTCTTATTATTATGAGTTAACACATCCTGCCTCCCACACTGATTTTTCAAGGAGAACAGTCGATAGAATGAGAGCAGTGCATAGACTACAAAGGAGTGCATCCTCACAATAAATTATTTCAAATAATTTTTATTGCTGTGATTCAGAAGGCTTTGTGGAAAAATCTTCAAGTTATTCAGGTTCTCACTGTTTCAAACTATGACACATTTCAAGGATGCCACCTCTGGGTCAAGGGTGCGGTAGAAATAACGTTTCTGAATACAGAGTAATATGCATAGAATTATTAGGTGTAAAATCGCTTGTGTTATTACTCAGAAGCTATTTATTATAAGTAAGTATGTGTGTGCATCTCTGAAATAAAGGTCACCTCTATAAACTACCGAAATGATGACACAGGAAGATGTTAACTAAAATGTTAAGCTGCGATCGGACCCCAAAACAAAATTATCTGTAATATCAACTGTAAGCCAACCATCAAAGCAAGGAACCCAGAGCAGCAGAAAGGATGAGGAGGAGGCTGCTGAGATAGACGAGGGAAGGAAAGCCTGCTAGTCAAGGTTTGATGGCTGGGAGTGAGCCTCCCAGCTCCAGGGTCCTGCTTCACACAGCAGTCAACAGTGAGCTGGGGGTAACGGTTTCCAGCAAGCCTCTTACTTGAGACTCCATGAGAGAAAATTTCCCTCCCTGTAAGCCCCAAATATTCGTCCACGTGTTTGCTAATTTTCTACCTAGTTATTCTATCAATTATGGATAGAGCAATGTTAAAGTACAACTAAAATAATTGTGGGTTTGTCTACTTCTTTCAGTTTTTGTCTTGCATATTTTGTGAAACTGTTATTTGGTGCATACATGTTTAGCACCACTATGTCTTCTTACTGGATTACCTACTTTATCAGATACTAATATAGCTATTCCTACTTTATTTTAAGGAATGTTTGCATTTTCCCATACTCTTACTTTCAACTGGCCTATAGCCTATATTTAAAGTGAGTTTCTTATAGGCAGCAAATAGTTGGGTAACATTTTCTTAATCTACTCTGCCAGTGTCTGTCTTTTCATTTACGTGCTTATATTATTTACACTCAACATAATTATAGATGTTAGGATTGTAGTCTGTATTTTTGTTTTCCCTTTGTTTTCTTTCTCCATTTTTCTTTTTTCTAAGGTTTACTGAGATATAATTAAGAAATAACATGTAATTTTAAGGTGTAAAATGTGATGACTTGAAATATATACAGGGTGGGGCAAAAGCTATTTATTATAAGTAAGGCAAAAGTAGGTTTATAATTGTTCATATAGAAAATAACACAATTCATAATAATACAAGAATAAACTGTTTAATGTACTAACAACTGTAAACTTACTTTTGACCCACCCTATATATATTTTGTTACAATTTTTACAATCAATATTAATGGGTTCTATTAAATGAGACAGTTCAATCTCAATAAAAAAGTCTTGCTAATAATAATAATAATAATAGCTAAGCCTGAGTATTTTACACAGCCAGAGTGCCAAATGCTTTCCACGCAGCCTCTCTCTTGGTTCCTACACCCACAGGATCTCTGTCCTTGGAAAGGGAAGGACGAAAGCTTAGAGAAGCCCACATGCCCAGTATGTAGTGAGTTCAGTATCAAATCCAAGTCTCTCTGGCTCCAGAGTCAGGATCATTAACCACTATGCTCTGCTCCTGCTTCTCAGAGAGAGCTTCTGAGCAACAAACATGCTGCATCAAGACTCTGTAAAAATTCTGTTACTGCAGAAATAAGTCCTTTTTGTGTGAGCTATGGCCTGACATCTTATGCTGAAAGGATCTTTCATTACCTTATTCAGAAGGGAAGGCTTGACTAGCTTACACGCTTCTCTTTGCATGTCAGCCATTTAATCATTTAAAATTCAGTGGGTCTGTGCACACATCTGAGACGTGCTGGTCGTTCTTCCCCGTGTGTCCCAGCTTGTTTACTGGAGAACTAAATTTCACCAGCTGTGCATGATTAGTCAGGGGAGCTCCCTACTACCAGGAAATTAGAGCAAATTGTTGAATATTTTTTGCTGTTTTCTCTTTTACATCTTTGCTGCTCTAGTCTCTTTGAAGATTATATTGACCTACATGCATTTTACACTGAATGTTTCTCATCTTATCCTGAAGGGAGGATTTGCCAAGTGGAAAAAGGAGTTTTAATCATCGCAAAATTTGTTCAGTTCTTGATTTGACAGTTCTTTTTAATCCTGTTCCTAGGTTCATATAAGTCATGTAAAAGCAAATGTAATACTTCCTGCTTACAGTCGGCAAGTACTAATGAGGGTAATATTTATTCTAACATACAAGAACTCTGTGTACCTATTTTGGGGGAGGGTGTCTATGTGCATGTATGTATAATGATTAGGGAAACTAACTTTGGTGTCAGACAAATTTGAACTTTTCTTTCACTTATTAATTGTAGGACCTGGGTCTTCTCTCCATCTGTAAAAAGGAGATAACTGCAAAACCTCTCTCCTTTGTCTGCTGTGTCACAGTGGGGTGATTTGTGAAGGGGCGATTTTTTATTATTTTTATTTTTATATTTTATTGATTTTTTACAGAGAGGAAGGGAGAGGGATAGAGAGTTAGAAACATTGATGAGAGAGAAACATTGATCAGCTGCTTCCTGCACACCCCCCACTGGGGATGTGCCCGCAACCAAGGTACATGCCCTTGACCAGAATCGAACCTGGGACCCTTCAGTCTGCAGGCTGACGCTCTATCCACTGAGCCAAACTGGTTACGGCAGGGGCGATTTTTTAATACACCAGGCACAATGTCTAACACACATAGGAGGCATCCCTGTCCTTTCCCACTTCTGTGATGAATTTGGTGAGAAACGTTTCTTTGCCATGCTCTCTAATCACAGCGCTTACTTACACCAATCCCTGGAGATGAAAATATTTCCAGATAAAGCACTGGGTACTTATGTCATGTGCACTCCTCATCTGAGTGAAGGTTCTGATTCTCAAATTCCCTAGGACAGCAATGTCCAGTGGAGCTTTCTATGCAATCCTGTAGCCCCTAGCCACATGGGCTCTTGAAATTTCACTAGGGCAACTGGGGGACTGAATTTTAAATCCTATTTCATTTTAATTAATTTGAATAGCCACGTGAGGTTAGGAGCTATCCAGCTAGACAGTTCATCTCTAGAAACTGGTCCTACTACACAGCTGACTGACATTTTAAAATCTCCAGAAACATTAAAATGCTACTGAATTCAGTAATACCTGGAGATGAGATGGATTTTCCAGGAGTTTTAGGAGCTTTGGCAAATAGGTGTTGCAAGCTAGGGATCTCCCTTTCTCTTCTTCACTGTTTACCTCCACGCTCCAACTTCATACTTTTCATCACATATGCCCAGCTCTCCACAACATTATTTAAGCAGGTAAAATGTGGTTAAACTAAACATCGAATGAATTAGTACATCAGTCAAACAGACAATCTAAGTGCTATGTGTAAAGGCTTTCTTTGGAACCTCACGGCGTTCCCTTTAATGAAGATATGGAAGAAGGAGAAAGGTGGACTGCTGTTTTGAGCATCTTTGAGTGCCTTCTCCTCATGGCCCACAGGGCAATGGGGCACAGGAAGTCAGTGCTCTTCCAGAAGAGCATTTGCTGAGGACAAAGCACCAATGAGATCAGATAGCCTTTAGCAGTGGGGCTGATAATAAGGCAAGATGCAAACAATCATACCTTCTGTATACAGGGTACTTTGAGTCTTTTTTAGGAAGAGACCTGAAAAGTCCAACATCTTGTTTGATTCTTTAATTACTGCATGCATTAGTCCGGCTACAAAAGTGAGGCACAAATAATGTGTAACAGATTCAGCAAACCCTAGACTTCTGATTCGTAGGCCACTTGAATTTATCTTTGACTCACTAGCCTGACTCACCCTTGACTGGGATGAGGCATTAGCAATCCCTTGACTGATTCTCCTAATGGCCGATTACAAATATAATTAAGTGCCTTGGTTGAGTCCAGTAGTTTTATGACTAAAGAATAGAGTCATCTCTAGTATATAAATCCAATAGACTGGTGAAGAGCTCTCAAAGGTAGCCTTGCCTTCTGGAGAAATGAACCCACCCCCAGAAATACAAGTTTTGGCCGTAATGCTGAGTAAGTCCAGGTCACAGCGAGGAATGTGTCATGAGAAAACACAAACTTGAGTCAGCATAGTCCTACTTGCCAATGTAGATAGTGTTTATAAGTACCTCCTGTCATGAGGGTTTCATAGAAAGTGATGGGAGGAAATTGGTTAATTGTTTTGGGTTGTGCCTATTGTAGGTTTAGAATCAAATTATTCATGGTACAGATGAAAATGTCAAAACATGACAAAATGCCATATTACACTCACTAAGAGGGAGGTAACATTCATTTATGTCACTTCTCAAGGTCTATGGGCTTTCAGAGGAGCATTTCAGCAGGATTGATTCTAGCAGTGGGTCATAGTCAAGGTCATGCTCTGAGAGAGTTAGAAAGGCCAGCCACACAGGCAACTGCCTCCTGCCAATGAACCAAGAGAAGGCACATACCACAGTCCTGCTACAGGGATGACCTAACCAGTGCCTCCTGGAGGAGGATGTGGTTTGGCTGACACTGTCCAGTGAGAAATCTGACTGACACTTCCCAACCGCATTTAGTGATCAGGGACCCTGCAACGAACAACTTGGTGACATAGCCACTGACATTACTGCTCAGCAGCAGCTGCAGGGAGTCAACTCCTGTTGCAAACTCTTTTTCTACCCCCATCCTATTAAATTGAAGCAACACTTATATATAAAGAAGATGGCCCCAAACCACTACCCATACAGTAGAGCCTCTTATCCATGGGGAATACATTCGAAGACCCCCAATGGATACCTGAAACCATGGATAATACCAAACTTTCACCTTTTCAGTTAAAGGAAGCACTTTGTGGCTTCACTTTGGCATATCTGAATTGCCAACATCAGTACTCTTTTGGGACATTATTAAGCAAAATAAGGGTGATTTGGAAATAAGCACTGTGGCACCTCAATACTCCATCTGATAACTAAGTCAACTACTAAATGATTGACGGGTGAGTAGCACATACAACATGGGTATATTGTACACAGGGCTGATTCACGTCCCAGGCAGGATGGAGAGGGATGGCCCAAGATTTCACTAAGCTACTCAAAATGGCACACAATTTAAAACTTATGATTTATTTCTGGAATTTTCCCTTTAATATACCCAGACCACAGATGACCATGTAACAAACCATGGAAAGCTAAACCATGGTTAAGGGGGACCACTCTACTGAAATACTCATTGTGTTCCAGAAAGAAGGGGCAGCTGGGAGAATGTACAGCTATATCTCCGCTGGGTTAGTTTGTTCTC
Organism: Myotis lucifugus; assembly: GCF_000147115.1. NCBI lineage: Eukaryota > Metazoa > Chordata > Mammalia > Chiroptera > Vespertilionidae > Myotis > Myotis lucifugus. Next base: position 6,444,057 of record NW_005871064.1, read on the forward strand.
ATTAACCATGTAGTGCATGTTTTTAGGTTAGTCAATAAGGGGTTGGAAATGGGTTTTTGTATATGATTTTTTGTTGTTGTTTTTTTCTGAGAAAAAAAAAATAAAATCCATGCATTGGTCCAATGAGCCCCACTGAATTAGCTCTACACACTGCAGCACCCAACTGAGATGGGGGTGGAGGGAGACTTAAGAAGGCCCAGAGGAGCTTCCTGAAATGTTTCCAGTGGGTGGGACTCTAATCCAGCAGGAGCCCAGGCTGGGACACAGAAACAATTTCTCCTCGGGCCATCTCTAAACACTAAGGTAAAAACAGAAGCTGTCTCCTTCTGTGAAATGCCACTTTATATTTTACCAGGTCTGAGTCAAAGGCCCATGTTACAACTGAGTGTTAAACTCAGCCATCCTTAGCCTTTCTGATGTCTGCAATTGTCTGATTAATATGCAAATAGGCTACTTTTTCTACTGCCTTTAAAGGCCAGCCAGTGTTACTACACAGGAAAGGAGGGAGGGGGGATGAGGAGCCTGGAAGGAGATGGGACATCCATCCTGTCTCAGGAAACAGACAATAGTGGCTAAGAATATTGACGGAGATACTGAAAATCAATTTTAAGTGTTTCTTACATGGAAAATCAAAAGTAGGACATTTCATACATCACTACTGGCCTGATTCTTTCATTCCTCGCCTGTCATTTTGACTTTGTGCTTCTTTTTTTCTCTTTTGTCAGGTTTTTTTCTTCTTAACTGAAGTGGAGGAAAAAAAGCTGACTGGCTGTGGTTTCAGCCCGAAATTTCTCTGTAGAAGGGATCTCATAGGTTGTGGCCTCATCAGCTCTCCCAGGTTCAGACAGACACACAATACATGTACATGAACCCTACATATTTACTATTCAGATTCCCAAAATTCTGCTTCTTGCAAATGAAAGCCTTGATTTCCAGACTGTTGTTTTGCTGTGGGTTCTACAAAGTCAAAGCTGACCAGTGATTCCTTATTGCCAACATATCTGCCAGTCCCCTGAGGGCAGTGCCTGCAGAATCCTGCCCCTGCTGCCCAAGGGGTGAGGAAGGAATTAAAGAAGTTCAGGAATAGGAACCCCTGTCAATATCTGTAACTATTATCCTGATATGTGATAAAATATGTCTTGAGCAGTAAAACAGCACAAGCTTATCAAATGACCTACACACACATACCCTGATATTACCCATTCACAGCTTCTCCACTATCCCCAGTCATGGTTATACAGACTCCAGGAACAACATTTCACTCTGAGGGACCATCTGTGTCTCCTAAACACTACAGTTCCCTATCACATGTATTCAGGAAGATGACAGTTCTATTAATAGTATGCTCTATAGTTCCAGCTTTCTTTAATAATAAATCAAATTCAGCAAGGTCACCAAGTATCTGGTACAGAATAGAACTTTAATTTTTGTTGAAGGGGTGGTTTGGAAGATGGGAGTCATTTTAATAGGTATAAATGGTCCATTTCTTCTAGAAGGGGTTAGTCTGATGGATCGTTTTAGTTATTCCTAAGATCACTGTCTTCCTATTATTTTGGAGAAGCACTGAAGGCCATAACGAAATCTGGATACAAGTATTTCAGACTCAGATGTCCTATTCTCTTTATTAGGGTAAAATGGGCATAACTATGCAAAATTATGCAAATAATACCTGCTTATTATATTCTCTCCCTAGGTCAGAATTTAAACTCCCCTATACCAAAAGTAATTGTTCTATCTTGAAAGGTGTACACATATGCTCTTGCTCAATATTTGCTAACGGGAAGTTGGGAGAGACCATAATGAGGCAAAAGGTACATTCTGTTCTCACCTTTTCTTCCTTTCAGACTGGAGAAAAGGCTTCAAAAGGGTCTGACAGTCTGGGCTCAGGGCAACCTGAGAGGACATTCTAGCATTCCACTTGTGGGGTGATCAAGAACTAAGTGGTCCTGATTTAGGAAATTATAGAAAGTAGAAATGGTTTTACAGTTGGGAAAAGGTTAGTGAAGGAAGTAGACATGCCAGCTCTGAAAGGAAATACAAAAGACTTTTCTCCCTCTGGACTTTGAGTTCTAGGTTTTGAGAAGAACCCTGTTCATAACTTAACTACATGTGTGGTTCCTACAACATGCCAGAGATAAGGAGAGAGACCCACTGGAGATTCTGCTAAGGAGGTCCATAGACAATAGACTTTGGGAAGAATCCTAACACTTACCAAATTTTAGTTTCTCCATATATCCTTTAACTTTTTATAAAGTCTTATAAAATATAGATGTTGTCCTCAAGCACTGCCACATGAATTATGGGCAAAGCCTGACCTCTACCTTAAGCAAAGAGGTGCAGCTGTCTAAGGAAATGTGGCTTCCCGTTGGCAGAAATGACCACAGAGAATGACATAGCAGGCTGAAGCCAGTGGCCGAGAGCAGTAGACTACCACACGAGGCGGGATCTACAGAACCAATTTCATCAGCCACCCTGAATATGGCCAAAGACATTTAAAGAGAAAAGCATGGTAAAAGTCTGAGCTTTTGCAAGCAATGTGGGGGATTGTGCCAATATGGTTTGGATGTCAAAGGAGACATGACTGAAGGCTTCTGAAGGCTGTGGCATCTGAGTTCTACCAGCAACAATAATACTTTCCCAGATCTAGGGTTAAAAATCCACAAAAAATATGGAAATATTTCCAAACTGCCTGGGAAACAGTGAATTTCTTTGGCTATTCCAGCCCCAACTCAAGCACTTCCTGGGCGTTTCCACAATCCAGCAACAAAAGCATCAACTCCTGACACAGCTGGGAGCCCAGAACCTGCTTCGTTGACTATATAAGAGATACAAGAAATGTTTTAAGTGGTATTTATTCTTAAAGAGTTTACTTGGGGATAAATAAAGACCAACACATGTAGACTAAATAGGGAACAACACACTAAATGATTATAGAGCTAAGGGGATCTAAAAAAAGTTGGAGTGGCCCTGGCTGGTTTGGCTCGGTGGATAGAGCCTCAGCCTATGGACTGAAGTGTCCTGGGTTCGATTCTGGTCAAGGGCATGTACCTTGGTTGTGAGCAATCCCCAGTAGCGGGTGTGCAGGAGGTGGCTGATCAATGTTTCTCTCTCATCGATGTTTCTAACTCTCTATCCCTTTCCCTTCATCTCTGTAAAAAATCAATAAAATATATATATATTTTTAAAGTTTAAAAAAAAAGTTGGAGTGATCAGGGAGACTGATGGAGGTCCCACAAGGAAAAAGCACAGGTTTCCTTAAAGTCGTGTGGGCTTATCTTCTCTCTTAGGTTGGGTTAAATAATTTTGCATTACCTGCGCTCTAACAATACATATCCCTTTGCCACATAATAAAGTGCCAATGTCTCTGGCCATGCAATGCTACAATTCACCCTCCCTCCTTTATTTGCCAGCTCAACACCACATTAATTTTTCTATGCAGTAGTAATTGGAGAAATTATGGGGCTGCACGCAATGTGAGGAGAGAGAAAATAGGCCATCTTGTCCTAAGTTATGGAGATGCCAACATTATCCGGGCAAACTCTTTTATTACTTTATTCCAAATAACATTTGGAATCAACTACACATAAATAATGACCCAATTAATTCATTTAAATGAATTCACTAATTTAAGATGAATTGTAATCAATTGTTAGAAGTCGCTCACATTATCCCCACATCTTGGATATTAATTCCATAAAAAGCTGACTGTATATTTAACTTAGAATGAGAGCAGTAAAAAACAAAGCCATGGAATACAGGATATGGGGGAATAAAACTAGATAAATATTAGAAAATCCAATTATGCACACTACTTAAGAGTTAACAGTTTCTAAAATTCAGTCTTATCTCAATATCAAATAAAAAACAATATCACTGGATTTATGATTCCACTTGTCAGAAATCTGATGAAAAGAAGTTCTAATAGAGGAAAAGTAAATTTTCCATTCCCTTCAGCTGACCAAAGCAAGAGATTTGCTTAATTGGGTGTCTTTCACTGTTTTACTGCCCAGTAAATAAAAGCTGTTTTCAGAAGTCAGATAATTGGGTGTCAGAGCATGTGATCCAAGTACACGAAGGAAAATCACTAGGAAACCAACCCTTAATCCCCCTCAAAAACCCCACATATACTTTTCTTAAAGGAAAATGCTCCCTAGAAAGTCTTAGGAAGTATGAATACCCTAGAAATAGAGGCATAGCTGTTTTACTAAAACATTTTGCAAAAGTTATTATTTTTTAAAAATTGAATTTAAAAAAGGAGACACTTCAGTAACTTGTGACTCATGAGAAAGCACTTGGCCACTTTCTATCAGCCTGTATATTCCTTACAATGTATGAAGTTCAACAGGGTTCCCCTGTCCTTACAGCAAGTTCATGGCCATCAAGGACTCAATGCAATGTAATCAGACCTTCTTTCTCAGATGGCGTAAAGAGGCTAGCAACCAGAACTTCCCTTTTCTGGTAGTACACTGCATATTTAAATGAAAACCTCTCCTTTAAGTTCTAATATTTCAAAATGGTGCCCTCATTTTCAGGCCATGTGAGTGCAGTGGTTTTGTGACTCAAATACATCTCTTTCTTCCCTTTTTCTATGCCCACCATGCCTTGCATGTCTTGAGTCGCTCTTAAGCTTGTTTCTAGCACGCAGCCATGCGATGATCCTGTTTCTTTTAGAAAAGTACTGCTGATGTGACTTTTTCATAGAGCCCTGCCTTCCTTCAAGGTTCAGGGGTCTTTGCCAAAAGAGAAAGTTGTTCCACATCATGGCTAAGACCTCATTTCTCCAGGAGTCTTTCTCTATACCCCAGACTAGCTTAACCCCCGCCCCCTTACCCACAGACACTCCCATAAAACCCAGGGCTTCTCTGTTCATCATAGCTGCCAGTGCTGATAGCTCCGTCCCCGCCCCGTGCTATGAGAGAGGTGCCAGTGTCTGTTCCTGCTGCACCCCGGTCTCAGGAGGCAGGGACCTGGACATAGTTGGCAGTCCATGTAATAAGTGTGCTGAATGTCATATAAAGCAAACCATTCGTGCCCTAGCCAGTTTGGCTCAGTGAATAGAGCATAGGCCTGAGGACTAAAGGGTACTGGGTTCATTTCCGGTCAAAGGGCATATGCCTCAATTGCAGCCTCTATCCCCAACCCTGGTGGGGCGCATGCGGGAGGCAACCAACCAATGTGTCTCTCTCACATCGATGTTTCTCTCTCTCTTGTCTCTCTCCCTCCACTCTCTCTAAAAATCAATGGGAAAATATCTTTGGGTTAGGATTAACAAAAAATAAAAATAATAATAAAAATAACAAGAAAGCATACCATTCATGACACATTTCTTACATATGTTATACATTATATAAGTTATACTATATTACATATGTTATACATTTTATATAATATACTTCATATCATTTAGTTCTTGACAGAACTAAATGTTTAATCAAATTTCTATCTTGGAAATATTTTTGTATCTGTAAGATATTTCTTTAGAAAAATTTAAAACCATAAAATGGATGCTTGCTTTCTAATAAAGATGTTTTAAAGATAAGACTGTGACTTTTAAAAATAAATATTTCATTCCTCTTCATTTTACCATGTACCAAGGATAAAAACTGTTTTAAGGGCCTAAAGAAATGACTAGGTAATAGAACCATCATGGGCTAATAGCAAGGTTCTCGGTGCGTGGCTGGGTCCTAACCTGTGAGGATGATGTCCCAGAAGAAAACCACATCCTCTCCTCCTCCACCCTCCCCCCCACTTACACACTTACACACACACACACACACACACACACACACACACACACACACTGCCTTCTCCGCTTCCCTCACCCCTCCAGGGTGTGAATGCTGGTTTCCAAGGCTAGTAGGTGAAGCCACCATTCCACTAAGACTGGACCCCAAACTGGCATTGAGGCTTTAGTGGCCTGCCATTCACATCTGAGCTTGTTCCTTAGCTTTATTCTGGAAAGGCTCTTAAGAAGGTGAAAATGAGAGGGTGTAAAATAGGTCATGTCAGGCACAAAGGGTGATACTCTGTGAAGAGAACAATTTCGCTAACGCAGCCCAAGTTTGGCAACCCTTCATGAGGCCCCGGAATTTTCCCTTGGGGTGACTTTTACAGTTTGCAGTTTGCAACATAATCCTTGCAATTCATAATATCACCCTGAATTCTTTTATTTGTACCGAATGAGGACTGAGGGAAACTTTCCTAGCAGGGGGCGACTGTACTGTCCAGGAGTAAGCACCACATGAATGCTCTGTAGTGAGGAGAAGACGGAGCCAATTTACTCAGTGGACCAGAACCAGCATTTTGCTGAGCGCTAGTAACAATTAAGAAAACAAGACTTGCCTCAGAAGCTGATCTTCATGATGGAAGAAATACCGGCGAGACCAGCATTCATCGTTTCTTTCTGAGCCTTGAGGGGAGTTCCTTTTATTATTTTTTTTTCACTAAAAAGAAAATAAATACAAAAATAATGGTTATAAACTGCTACTTGTAGCTTAGAATAGTCATAATCCCAGAGAATTTGATCATTAAGACACTTAATGACGAGTTTGCTGGTGTGTTAACTGCTCTCAGCTTCATCCTGGAATACACAATTAGCAAGCCAGTCATTAAATACTAGTAATGACTAATTATTCCAGGATTAAAAGCTTGACTAGAAATAAAAATGAGATTGGGACTCTTTAAATTAACGGGTTCCTGTGTCTTCTCTTTACCATGACTGTACTGTGTTACGTTCTCCTGAACAATGTTATTTCTAGGGGGGATATGGCTGCTTCCGAGTGGGATTCAATTGACATCTGCACATCTGCAGCAGATGTTTAATCTGCTACATATTGCCTATTGTTTTATAGGTCCCTGTGCATCTCTTAATGGGACCTCCTAACTCACAGATTCCTCGGATCTTTGGGGCATCGTTTTGAGGTGTTCAGGTTTGTATTCTGGGGTGTGTGTGTGTGTGTGTGTGTGTGTGTGTGTGTGTGTTTCTGTGTGATTACTTTGCCTTCCCACTCCCATTTTAAAGCTTATTCCTTGCTTCACTAGCCCCAGGACTGCACATACACAGACATCTTGCCGTGTTACCAATATCATTATTGTCAACCAATATTGATTCCTCATAAGCTATCTCCACAGAGATACGGTTATTGGATAGAATTTTATTATATCAAAGTGATTTTAGGTCCAGTCACATAAATGTGAATTCACGTGTCTCCTTGGATCCACAAAGCGTATCTGAGATGGACAGAGTGAGATTTATATGAGCCCCATCTTTTTCAAAACAAGAAAGCCCCAGCAAAGCCAGGTCACACGAGCTGCCTGAGGCCGCACAGCGGGTTTCTGCGAGAGCCAGAGTGAGAGTAAGTGGTTCAGTGGAGGCAGCCCCAGGCTGGGATCAAGGGACCTGATTCTTTTCCTTGTTCTGTCAAGTTAGAAATATGTGTAAACTCGGAGCACTCCGGCTTTCTAGATTGCAGCTTTCTCCTGAGTGAAATGAGGTTTTAAACTTGGTAACCTTCCAGCTTTCCTCCAGTTCCATCCTCCTACTTCACAGATCTATCTGGAATTTGACCATGAGGTGGTTTAATTAAAAACCATGATGTCAGTCAGTTGTGTAGAAGAAATGCATTAAGGTGAACTGAATTCACTGAGGGCAAGTTTGTAACGAAGAAATGACATGACCTATGTCCTAAATTATAGGTTCTAGAGAACAGAGACTGGTTTGGTTTGGTTTTATAAAGAGGATGTTAAAACATGGTTGTGGAAATGACAAATCCACATGTAAGCAAGAAACTATATAAGGTGGTGATAAAAGAATAAAATTACATTTTAGTCAGTTGATTTCTGTAGGGCAAGCATGTCAAACTCGCAGCCCACAACGAATATTTTTGCAGTCCAGCCAATATAATGGTATGTAAGAAACATTTTAATAAAAATTTCATAACTTAATTTTTACAACATCCTGTTATACATAATTATTAACGAACTACAACATTCGCTAATGACTGATTACTATAATCATGTTGCATTCATTTCCCTTATGCGCCTTACGCACAGACACACCATTTCTCTTCACTAATACTAGCAGCGAATATTTCAGCAGCCGATTAGTCTTGTACTGACTTGTTTGGTGTGCGCAACAGGAAATATTTTGCTTTCAGAGAATAAGAAAAATAGGTTTATTTGCATTACTCTTGTTAATTTGTGCAGTTATTCAGTATCTGGTAAGCTAATGTTCAAGAAAAAATATTAATTTTTATTAAAATGTTCTATTATTTTATGTTAATGATTACTCATTTATTTCAGCCCTTTGTATTCAGCATGTCTCTATTGAAATAAACCTACGTTTCTTGAAAATTGAAGCTTTTGATTTTTTTTTCCGGCCCATATAAACTTAAACCTTGTTTATTTGGCCTGTGTTTGCCTTTGAGTTTGACATGCTTGTTGTAGGGCTACAGAAGAAAGGAGAGGTCAGTAAGTTGTTTCTTAGACAGCCTGTGGCACTTTTTCCTTCATCACAGTTTCAATGAAAATCTTTTCAGCCAGCTCTCAGTCTTCTTTCTCAGCAGGGCAATCTGTGAGCCCCAAACTGGCTTCAAAGCTAACTGGGGGTCATTCAGAGGTAGCCTCTAGGCCAGTGATGGTGAACCTTTTGAGCTCGGTGTGTCAGCATTTTGAAAACCCTAACTTAACTCTGGTGCCGTGTCACATATAGAAATTTTTTGATAGTTGCAACCATAGTAAAACAAAGATGTATATTTTTGATATTTATTTTATAGATTTAAATGCCATTTAACAAAGAAAAATCAACCAAAAAAATGAGTTTGCGTGTCACCTCTGACACGCGTGTCATAGGTTCACCATCACTGCCCTAGGCCCTTCCAGTATTCCACACATTCCTAAATTCTTCCTGGGACACACACGTGTACACACAGACAAACATTGTTTTCCCTTTTTCTTTTAGGGAGATTCAAGATGGAAGCACACAGGCAGAATCCACATTTGCTGAGATAGGAGAGTATCACTGGGTAGGACAGGTTGAGAAAGTTACTGACAAATGAGAGAAACTCAATCACTTTACGTGATTCAGCCAACACTGACAAAGTATTCCCTACATTGAGCTCATTTTGGTCACCAGTACCAGGCCATGATGCATTCCTAAAATGATTCATACTTTTCAAAGAGTTTCCTCATCTGGGTGCTACTGAATAAGCCCAAAGCCCTGTGAGGTTGGTCAATTTTGGATCATGATTCTCTGTTTACAAACTTCTCAAACACAAGGAGAGTTGAATGTTACACCCAATTAGAGCCACACAAATGTACTTTTCTCATCATTGATACAGATAAAAACCAGCCAAAGGGTTATTTATTGAACTTTTAATAAGTCCTATATAATAAAAGCCCAACAATGGAACAGCAGAAAAACCAGAATGACTGGTCGACCAGTCATTGTGATGCGCACTGACCACCAGGGGGCAGACACTCAATGCAAGAGCTGCCCCCTGATGGTCAGTGCACTCCCACAGTGGATGTGCCACTCTGCTGACTGGGATGAGCCGAGCTCCCACAGTGGGAGCAGCCACTCAGAGGGCGGGTCCACAGCCGTTAGGCTGACTGGGATGAGCAGCACTCCAACAGCAGGCTGATCCCGGCAGGCCACGCCCCCCACCAGTGCACAAATCCCATGCACCGGGCCTCTAGTATAAAAATATTCTTTAAATTGTACTGTTAGCTAAACTAAAAACAAAGAAAGTTTAAATGAGTTTTAAAAGAGGCAGTTTTGACAAAACCAAATAAAACCTATGTTTTCTTTAACTGTTGAGCTAGAATAAACCTAAAATATTACAATATTTTTAATCTGAACCCAGTGAGAACCAAGAATCTATTTTTGTAATAATCTACTTTATTGTTGAGATCATCATGATTTTGCTCCTGGTAACTAAAGAAGGTAGTTCTGGTCACACCTGCTAGGTAGGATACTTTCTGAAAATCATGGACAAAACAAGGGCAGTGAAAAGGCAACACAATAAGTGACAAACTGGGAAAATATAGTTGCAAAGAAAATGATTAATGTCCCTGATGTATTAAAAGCTTTTAAAGCCCAATGACCCTGTGGAAAAATGGGCTGGAAAATGATCAACAACAGAAACAGAAAATCAAATGGCTCTCAGAAATATAAAAAGATGCTCGACCTTGCTCACAGTAAGAGAAATGCAAATTTAAACCACAATGAGATATCATTTCTTCTCTATTATATTAACAAAAACCCAAAATGGACAGCATACTCTGTAGGGGAGGCTGCGGGGAAGCAGGCACGCTCATATATTTTTGGTGGGAATGAAAAATAGCAAAACTATGACAGAAGAGGATTTGGCAGAAGATGCATTTACCTTTTGACTTAGCAATTTCAATTCCAGGAATCCATCTTTGGTTTAAAAAAAAATTCACTTGTAAAAATACAAAAAGACATGTATACAAGATATTCATTTTCCCATTTACTTACACCAGCAAGGGAGTAGATACAAGGCAAATGTCTAGCAGTAGGAGACTGGTTGAATAAAGTAGGAAAAAACAGCCATACAGTGGAGTACTATGTTGCCATGAAAAGGAATGAGAATAATCTCCATGTGCTACTATATAGTGATGTCTATGTAATATTGTAAGTAGAGAAAATGAGAAAGTATACTCCAGGTTATATAAGAAAGGGTGGAATACAAATAAATATGTACAGAATATATATGAATACACATGCTATATATGTTCACAATTTTTAAATCCCTAATATTAAAAAGAAGTGGTTACTTATTAAAGAGGGAGAGAATCAGGTGGAAAGGACAGAGAAAGAAGCCAAAAGTATAAACTATATTTTGTTTGTTGATTTGACTTTGGAACTATGTGAATATTCTACATATTAATATTAAACTTAAAATTTAAAAATCAACCCCTAAAAATTGAAAATACAATTCAATGAGCCAAAATGTATTTAAAACTGATATCATTATGACACAGGAAATATTCCAAGAGATTTTAAGACAGTATTTTTACCATATGTCCCTCCTGAGATGTATCTTAAAGACAAAACCATGGAAAATAAAAATCTTCAACTGTTTCCAGTAATTATATTGTTAAACTGAGACTCTTACTGGTATAATGTGAGATAAAGCTTAGGATTCTTAGCATGGAACCAAAGAGATTACAGATGTAAAATGAAAAAGTTCTATAAAATTCCAATAGTTTTGAATCTGAATTTTGCACTTTATATTTTGAAAATATTCCCAGAAGAGACATAAAACTAAAAAACAGTCTTCTAGCAGTGAGTGGCTGTAGTACCCAGATAGTGGTCTCTAAATATGATTTCCCACTAAAGGAACAAAGGATCCTAGGAAAGATTTCTAATTTAGGTCTGGAATAAGACATGTTCCAGATGTGCCCAGAAAAACATGTCATAAAAAAACTACAGCCCTGGCCGGTTTGGCTCAGTGGATAGAGCGTCAGCCTGCAGACTAAAGGGTCCCGGGTTCGATTCCGGTCAAGGGCATGTACCTTGGTTGCGGGCAACATCCCCAGTAGCGGGTGTGCAGGAGGCAGCTGATCGATGTTTCTAGCTCTCTATTCCTCTCCCTTCCTCTCTGTAAAAAAATCAATAAAATATATTTTTAAAAAATGCATGCCAAAAAAAAAACACAAAACTACAATATGTCATCAAGAACAAATAGAGTCTGTGAAAAGGACATAGGAACTGTCTGAAGAAATTCTTACTGGCCAACAATATTTTGATCATTGATAAGGATAATAATTAGAATGGATCAAAACATGTGTGTTTAAATCAATGAACTAATAATGATATATTTTCAAAAGCTAATTGAAATCCATTAGAAGTTAATAGTAGTTTGAATAATTGTTTTAGAAATTGGTCAATAAAGAGAAAGAGTTAAGCATCTACACTGACTTTTCTATACACACTGTACCACTGGGCTACCAAGTAGTTAAAAAGAGAAGTTCCTCTTTGTAGAAATACCATAGCTAATAAATGAAAGAGAAAATAGAATATTATCATTGTGAAACCCTCAGTGAATTAATAGATCAAGACAATAAGCATCAATGGCTGCTGACATCATAAAAAGAGAGATGGCCAGATGATAAGTGTCTCCTGATGGAAGAAAACATTACTATCTCTGAGTTTATTTGCAAAAAAAAAAAATAAATGGATTGAATTTGATCAAGCCTGCTCTAGATACATCTACCAATTTCAAGAATTACAGAGGAAGAGGAAGGTGTTGAGTGATATCACAGTGTTACAATCGGCAAAATCTTGACCATGGAAAATTCTACAGGACAAATTACCCAATCTCTCCTGCAAATAATATGTAAGGGAAATAAAAGAGATGAGAGGAGAACTTATAACTTGAAAAGGCACTCATGAGATATAGCTATAACAATGAAGAGGCCTTATTTGGATCCTAATTCAGAGAAACAAACTGGAGAAAATATGATATTTTATGAAACCATTAGAAATTTGAATACTGACTGGCTAATGAATGATATTAAGAAGCAACTGTAACTTATTTTACATGATAATAATAATGTGGTTATGTCTCTTAAAAGTTATTATATTTTAGCCCAGCCAGTGTGGCTCTGTGGTTGAGCACCAACCTATGAACCAGGAGGTCATGGTTGGATTCCCAGTCAGGGCACATGCCCGGATTGTGAGCTTGATTCCCAGTGTGGGGCATGCAGGAGGCAGCCAATCAATGATTCTTTCTCATCATTGGTGTTTCTATCTCTCTTTCCCTCTCCCTTCCTCTATTAAGTCAATAAGAATATATTTTTTTAAAGTTATTATGTTTTAGAGACCCATAATGAAATATTTACAGAAGAGATGATAAGATTTCTATAAGGAGCAAGTCAGGACATAGGTGAAATAAAATTGTACACAAGTTGATGCATTTCTAGTCAAAGTAATACATGCAAGAAGGTGCATCATACTATTCTGTCTACATATAATAATAAAAGCTTAATATGCTAATCAGATCGGACAGCCGAACATCCATCTGGACGACCTTCCAGATAACCACACTATGTCGCTCACTGGCGCCAGGCCAGCCAAGGCGGGTGCGATATGATTGGTCAGGGTCCCAGCCATTACCCCATGATTGCTGTGCAGAGGGAGGCCCAGGCCACCGACCAGTGGGCTACAGCGGGTGGGTGGGGCCTGCCTCTGTAGGGGTGATCCATTGAGGAGCCCCAGCCGGGTGGGCGGGGTCTACCTCTTTGGAGCGGTGGATCGCAGGGCTCCTGGACTGTGAGAGGGCACAGGCTGGGCTGAGGGGACCCCCCCACCCCCAGTGCATGAATTTCATGCACTGGGCCTCTAGTTTTAGTATAAGTTTTACATTTCCATAATATAATGCATATTCAAAATATGGAAGATCAGACGATAGAATGAGTTCATTTTTTGTGGTTAATAAATTGTCTGCTTTTTTATAACTTTTCCCATTTCATAGGTCAACCAATGACTTGCTGTGCTGAAGACACAATCCCAGATCCTTATAACATAATTTTTATAAGACAGAAATACCTGAGTCTTGCATTTTTCTATATAAGTCACATAGCTTTCCAACAAATATTAGTGCAAATACACCTCTGTATATTCACATACTTCCCTGAGGCTCACTCTTAAAACACAAAAAGTGCAGCTGCAATTCCCAGTAACAGGATTTCTAACAAGGAGGCCTTGGTAAAGTTGGACTTGAAAGGGTGCTTGAAATTTTTCTTTAATAACAGTGAACACATAATGCCTGGCACACACTAGTAAGTGCTTAATAAACATTTGTTAAATGAATGAATGAATAAATGAATGACAGGTCATGTGGTACACTGATTAAGAATGTTGGATTAAGACTGTATTTAGGAGATTGGGATTTAAATATGAGCCACTGAACTAGAGAATAATAAAATGTATTCTCAAAGGTGGTTTTGAGAATAGTATTACATGACGATCTATAAGCAAAGTGCTAGCACAGTCCTGCCTGGCACATAGTGAATATTCGATAAATAACAGTGAACAATACAGGTACATGTTTCAGAAAAATATCCAGTGCAACAGGATTTTTAAAAGTATATGTATCAAACACAGTTGACCCTTAAGTGATGCAGGTTTGAACTATGTGAATCTACTTATACACAATTTTTTAAAATTGATCCACGTACTTCAAACCCACATTGTTCAAGTGTCAACTGGCAATTGGGAATCCATGTATGCAGAGGGAAAGGGAAAACTTAAGTTATAGGTGATTTTCAAGGTGTGGGCTATTGGCATTGTTCAAGCATCAACTGTGTGTGTGTGTGTGTGTGTGTGTGTGTGTGTGTGTGTCTATACATATTAGTGCAAATACACCTCTGTATATTCACATTGTGTATATACATATACACACATACATATACACATATACATATATGTGTATATTTAAGTAGACAGATGGGTGATGGATGGATAAATGCATGATGCAAACGATATCATGAAGAGAAGCATAATAAGATTTGACTTGTGTACTGGGCAGAGAACTAGGTTAGAACTTGACTCTGACACAAATTACAAATTTGACTGCTGGCAAAGCACTTAACCTCACTGTGCCCGACAAAGTTAAGAACACAATACTAGGGTTTATTTAAATGCCATAGCTAGTTCAACAGTTCAGTCTTTTGACATAAAATATTTAGCATAAGGCAGATATAGGTCACTAGAGCATGGGAAAATAGCTGCTATTTATGTCTTCCCTAAGCAATAAAAGCGCACAGTTAGTGACAGTTGGCCTCGCTCTCCTCACTCCAGTTTATATTCTTTAGTGTGAGATGTTCGTCTCCTTCAAATCGCTAGACCAGCTGGCCTGTATCCAGGCATGTTAGCTCTTGTGGGGCAATGAGCCTAAGGACTGCAGCAAACGGAAATTAACTGGCATCTAAAAAAACAGGGGCGGGGGGTCTACAAGAATATTTACTCTCAAAGTCTCTCTCTAGACCAATTCAAGACCTGCTCCCAACCCTGGTCTCCATGGGCTTCAATCTGTCATCTTCACCATCGTGTTTGTAAATGGACTGCTTTCGGTGCTCACATGCATATATACCTGCTTCTTTTGTATATGGCCACGTCTCCAGGGTTGGAGACCTCAGTCCCAGAGGATTCAGAGCTGGAAGGGACCTTAGAGATAATCTAACAAAACTTGCCTGAGGTTGCAGAGCAAGTTCCTTGTGGAGCTATGGTAGACCAAGATCTCCTGCCCACAACTCCTCACTGTATACTGATCTTCCCACTAGCTAATTCTAACCCAGAGTATTGGTCCTGGCTATCCAAAAGAATGATAAGAAGAAGAAGAATGACATCCATTAGTTCCTAGGTATCATCCGTACAGCCTTCAATACCAAAAACCCAAACTCTATGCTAGTGACTTCATCAATCAACACTGCTGGGAAGACCTAGGGTTCCTGTGATTCTCATTCTGTGATATAAAAAACATGCTTCCGCCGAAACCGGTTTGGCTCAGTGGATAGAGCGTCGGCCTGCGGACTGAAGGGTCCCAGGTTCGATTCCGGTCAAGGGCATGTACCTGGGTTGCGGGCACATCCCCAGTGGGGGGTGTGCAGGAGGCAGCTGATCGATGTTTCTCTCTCATCGATGTTTCTACCTCTCTATCTCTCTCCCTTCCTCTCTGTAAAAAATCAATAAAATATATTTAAAAAAAAAACAAAAACAAAAACATGCTCCCTGGACAAAGGCAACATCAGGTGGGAAATGCAACATCAGGTTGCAGTATTAGCTAAGGTTTTACAAAGCAATGCTTGAGGTAACTGGGAACCAGGAGCCGATTAAGGAAAGAGCGGAGTTCCGGGGCCCAGAACCCATGCTGACCTTTCCAACTGGTCCTTCCATTTCATTAGGTTCTGATAAACAGGCAACTAATTCAGTCTGTGTCCTCCAGGAAATGTAATTGTCCTTCTCTGTAATATCCTGAAAAAAATAATAAAACCTTTGTAAAGTCCTCAGCATCAAATAAAGAGACATTGGCATTCAGGCCTGACTTCTGGGTCTGGGTGGAGGATTGTCAGACATCTTTGAAAAAAATCAAGATGATTTTCTGGCCCTGGAACTGTGAGGCTGCAAAATTCCAGGCAGAGCAAGAAGCAGACAGGCAGGACTGCCCCTCCCCATCAGTGTTTCTCTCTTAGCCCATAAACTAGCATCTTCCACACCTTCAGAATATCCTAAAGGGAATCCCAGCTCAGGCACGCCCCTTGCCAAGAGGTTGAGGAGTGACATGTGGCTGGTGAGGGTAGAGAGAATGCACTGAGTGGAACAGGCTCAACACCTACTGGCTCTCTCAGGAGCCAGCCTGCACATGACAGGTGTTTGTTCTGCTCCTGCCCCCCATGGGGTGAGCTCAGCTGGGCAACAGCCCAAGTCTGCTCCTAGCAGGGAGCTGGAAGGTCCTCCTCTGGTCGCCCACTGCCAGGACTCCTAGGGATGAGGCAGGGATGTGTCGAGTGTCTGTACTCTCCCTTACAGAGACTCAGTGTGTGTGAGACCAAGAGTGAGTTTAGGGGTTGGGGGAGTCATACCAGGATCTAAATGTGAGGAAAACTGTTCACATATGCAGATTTTATGTGTGGAATTTAAAGAACAATATAAACAAACAAACAAAACAAAAAGACTTATTGATACAGAGAGCAGACTGAGGTTGCCAGAGGGGACAGGGGTTGGGAGACTGAGTAAAAATGTTGAAAGGATTAAAAAGTACAAATTGGTAGTTATAAAATAGTCATGAGGCTGTAAAGCACAGCATAGGAAAGATAGTCAGTAACATTGTAATAACATGTATGGTAGCATTATCTGGGTACTGCAAATGTCTGGGGAACATTTTATAAGCTGTATGAATGTCTAACCACTATTCTGTGCACCTGAAACTAACACAAAATAATATTAAAGGTAAACTGTAATTGAAAAAAGATACGTAGTTTTGACCATACGTCTGCACTGTGTTCTTCAATCTAGCTTTACCAATGATATTTATCTGACTCCCATGTCTCATTCCCAATTGGTTCATGAACCTGTAGAGAAGAAAGAGTTATTATTTATTCCCTCTTTTGAAAAAGCAACAACTAGTCTTCAATAGACTGGGGCCCAGCCCATCACTTCCGGGAAAACCACCTGACACCTCTCCCTCATTGACACCCAGTGGAGTTTACTGGAATAGGGGGCACTGAATTCCTGGGTCCAAAAGAAGTCTCCCTGTGAGGTTCCATGACATGTGCCCTGGACAAGCCATTGGTTAGTCTGTGCCCTGGTTTTCTCTTTTGAAAACGTAGGTCAGGACCCTGAGCAGATAGAAAGTTCTTCCCAACTCTACCATTCGCTGAATCTGCATATAAACTGTGGAAATAAGGGCCATACACAGCCAGACAGAATGATAATATACTCCGTCATGGAGGAGCCCAGAAAATCTTCAGGGGGAGCTGGCTGATGCTGGCAAAGGGGCAGAGTTTGGACATGCAATAGGTATGGGAGGGCATTCCAAACAGGAGGCAGGGCTCAGGCAAAGGCATGAAGGCAGGAAGCTGCCTCAGAGTTGTGGAAGGCCTCCAGTTTACAAATATTGAGAATGGTCAACTTGTCATGTTACACAGGACTGTTAGGAAATTTATGCTCACGGCAGTTACATGGAATGATCCTAAATCTCATAAAGTGCAAAGTCAGAGTTCACTGTACCAACTGCTCCACAGTTCAGAGTGTGTGCACACATATATGTGTGTGAATGTGAGAGAGCGTATGTATGTGTGTGAGTGTGTGAGCGTGAGAGAGTATGTGACTGTGTAAATGAGGGTATGTATATATGTGCGTGTCAGTGCGAGTATGTGTGTGAGAGAATGTGAATGTGTGTGAGAGAGTATGTATGTGTGTGAGTGTGTGTATGTGTGTGTCAGTGAGTGTGTGGGAGAGTGTGTATGTGTGTGAGTGTATGAATGTGGGTGTTAGTGTGTGTATTTGTGTGTTAGTGAGTGTGTGTGTGTGTGTGTGTGAGTGTGTATGCGTGTGTTTTGTAGAGCTCATATTTAGAGGGGCTGTGGGAGTGAAACTGGTTGAATGGAGTGGGAGATTATGCAGAGCAGGAGAACAACTCAGCCAGATTGATTGCTTCTAGGTCAATCATCAGATACGGATTTGGAGTGCCTTAGGGTCGATCTAATGCTCTCATTAAGATGACTGAAATAACCAGCCCACTGAACAGTCAATATTGTTATTTCATCCATCTTAATGACCCAATCAGATCAACTCTTGTGTGATCTTCAACACCAACCCCAGAGGGGAAAACTTGTCCACAGATATCACAGCAGCTTCTGTTGAGCTCTCCTAACTTAACAATGGGCTAAGTCACAGAGAGGTCCCCAGAGGAGAGAGAGTGGAGTAGTTACTGTTCATAAACAAAGATATTAAAGGTCATATCTTAATGAGGCAAAAGGAGAACACTGTAGATTTGAGTAGATGGACAAAGATAGGAATGAGCGAGATGTACATAATGGATCAAAGGCACATTTCTTTGACCAGAACAGTATGTCCATGTCACAGGAAAGGTGATAGATAAGGCGGAGAAGATGAGCCATGTGAAGGGGGAAGAGGAAAGTCAAATGGATGATGCCTTGATCAATGTATAGTCGATTTAACACAGAGCTAGTGATATAAAGACTTTTCAATGAATGTTGGTTATGATGACAATATTAATGATGGTGATGATAATTTTCATGACAACAATAATATAAACTGTTGGCAAGAGGGACCAATAGTAATCAGGAAAGATCAATACATAAATGACAGAAAAGGAGGTTTAGGGAAGTTTCTGTTAGCAAATATGAAGCTGGGACCAGAGACAACCAGAACTGTGAAGCAACCTTAATGGGGTAATGGCCATAAATATATAAAAGCAGCAGCAGCTGAGGAGAAAGACTGTTATTAACTGATTTGTATGAATGACCCCTAAAAGTCATTAGTTAAAGCCCTAAGCCCCATTGTGACAATATTTGAAGATAGACAGAGCCTTTAAGGAAATACTTAGGGTTAAATAACATCATGACAATGGGGACTGAACCCCACAGGACTGGGTCCTTATAAGAAGAGGAAGAGAAACCAGGACCCACCATGAAAAGGCATGTGGGGACACAGTGAGAAGGCGAACATCTTCAGGTCAGGGAGAGAGAGCTCTCAGGCACCTACAGTCCCCTGGGCAGCTTGTCAAAAAAATGCAAGCTGAGGCCCCGCCCCTAACAATCCTGATTTCTTTGGGCAAGAGTGGAGCCCTGGCATTTAAATAGCCCCCAGTACAGTAAGGGTCTCTAGTTCATTAGATATAAGTTAAATATGATTGGAGGATGTTCTTTAAAGGGCTCGGACTACAGATGGAAAAAAAACAAGTTCAATATCATATAGTGGGATCGTGGCACCTCCAGCCTGAAAACCAAATGACCAAGATCCCAGCGAGTACTTTCTCCATTAAAGGGATAGCACACAGAACGAGCATTATTTTAAGAGCAATTTTCTCCCCAAATTCCCCTCCTTGTGCTTAAAATGCATCTGTCACTATCCCAGCCGAGCCTGGCCCTCAGTGAAATAGCTGCAAGAGGGGAGTGGGTCCCTCTCCTATTCTCCAGTAGGAGCTGAGGATGCAGCCCTGGAAAGGTTGCCTCTGAGACCCCCGCCCCTTTTCCCTCCCTGTGTCTCATCCCGAGCAGCTCACTGGGCTCCCTGACCCAGCCCCTCACAGATGCTGCCTCTGCCCCAGGAGCTGGGGGCCAAAGCAGCTGATGCTGGAGGAGGAGCCCACTTCTAAAGAAAGGGAAAAGCAAATGAACAAAGCTGCTGCCAGCGTGCCCGTTGGTCCCACATTGACCAAATCCAGGCTGCCAGGAGGCAACAAAAGAGGAATCTCATTTTAAAAAGCAACGGAGGGAGATGAAACCCAGCTCCCAGCTATCTCAGATTCAGGGCCTCCTCTGCTCCCACGCCCGACACAAGCACACGGTGTTCATTTGCCCATCATGGAATTTTACTGAATCCATCAACTCTAAGTAACAATAAATAAGTAAGAGCTGATCTGCTGTGCCTTTACAGATTTTGAGCTGATTGAACAGCCACGGGATATACACACCCGGCATCGCTAATGGCCTCTGGCCTGACCACTTGGTGTAAAACTGAGAAACATCGCCATCTGCTGGCCGGGGAGCCCACGTGCGTGGAAATTTCCACCTCCGTAGCCTTGGAACAGCAGTCGGCTCCCGAGGAAGGCGGTATGAGGTCTGGGAATTCTACAAACTGGTTGAAACTCACCTACCATCACTCAATCCTTTCCCCAGATCTACATCAGAAGATTTTGATTGACTTTCTGGTGTGTTATGGATGTGTGTGAGGAGGGGAGGGTGTTTACATCTCTGAACAGACCAAATTAGAGTATGGTTTCTCTTGCTTTAATACTGATACTAGCGGAACTTATTTAAAATGTACAGAAATATCAACATTAGAAGGGACAGGGGCAGCAGCATAGAAAGCCTGGTACAGAGTGGGGCTGATTTTGTCTTTGGTGGTGACTGATGGCTCCCAGCTGACGATCACTGTATTCTCTCTGATGCCATGGAGACCCTCTGCATTCAGCTCCGGGGCTGCGGAGTAGGAACCCAATGTAATGAATCCTGGCTGTGCAGAGCCCTGAGAAGGCTCTCACCGCTCTTTCTACCTCTCTTTCACCTCCTCTCTCCACTCGCCACAATTTTTCTACCCCACCAGTGGGGAACCCTTGTCCCTTATGGCTGAGAGTGGAGAAGTGTGGAATATAAGGAGTGGGTAAGAGTAATGCCAGGCACTATCCTGATTTCCTGCCAGTGATGAGCTGGCTTGCAGGAAGCCCTGCCTGCTTTGCCACTCAAAACTGACTCAACATTAAAACAAGAGAGGAGAGCTCACTCGAAGCATGGAGGCAGACGCCAAGCCTGCCCGTGCTGTTATCTGCAGATTCGGTTAACTATTCTGCTTTCCCAGAACACTGGTCCTGTGGTAGAAATAAGCTTTAAATTCCTAGATGGTTAGAGTAAGAAGAAAACACAGACATGATGGCACAGATGATGAACCCAAGGTCCCTGGGAGGAAGGTAACCGGCCCAAAGTCACATAACATCTAAGTGACAGAATGGAGTCTCCAGCCTCTTAGATAAGATTTCTCACTCTAATCTGCTGTTTCATTACAAAATAAGACTGTGCCACCATCCACAGATTTTTGACATTGTGATTACTAATTTTGAGCAGTCCTAGATTTCCCATAGTCAAGCTTCTAACTCCAGGGCCACCTTTATCGGAGTATCTCCTGTGTCAGAGGAAAGACATTAAGAAAAGTAATTCATACTACAGTGTTAGAGATCCAGGTCTCATATGTATTGTTCAACATTGAGGGTGCCCATTCTAATAATGAGAACGCAAGAAGAAAGTGTAGGGAAATAGGTTGTGTTCCATAACAAGGGGCTTTATCATTCAATGCTTAGTACCTTGGGCTTCGAAAGAAAAATGCTAGAGGGAATCCTGATTGTGACCCAATTCTATAAAACATATGATGAGAGAAGATTTGACTTTGGGTGGTGGGCACACAATGCAATATATAGATGATGTATCACAGAATTGCTGACTGATAACATTTTAAAAATAGCAGCTGGCCTTTGAACATGATCTTAAACCACTAGAATTTGCTTTTGTAAATCAGGAGAATATTGGGTGAATGGTACCTGAGTGTTTTAAGAACGACCCCTCTGTGGATCCAACTAATCTACCTGAACCTTTCTATACAACAGTCCAGTTTGACAACTGACCCTGATTTTTGTGGCTTTGACAAACTGGGGGGAGAAAATCATGGTCAACCTGTGTGACCAAATATATAAGTCCAAATGACCTGCAGAAAGTTCAACAACATAAGTGCCTTTGCTCCTTAAAAGTCTGCTCGCCTGTCTTTGTCATTGCTGTGAATCTTAATCGAATCCAATTCTGCAATAGGCTATTTCAGTCGATCTCCAGTGTGGCTCTCCCTGAATGATGGGGAGTGTGTATATGGAAGCTGTTTCATATTCTCTTTGTTTTGAAGTGTTTCTTCTCTTCACTTTGAAAGAGGTCAATGTGCACCTGCCCACCTTTTGGTCTCAGGGAACACAAGGCTTCCGGAGCTTTATGAGCTCCAGATGGAGTTGTAGGAGCTGTCCACGCAACAGCAGTGTGATTTGTGCAGCACTAATAGCCCTTTTGTTCCATGAACTTCAATTCCCTGCCAAATAGAAGCATATAGAACCCACCGCTTCTATGGCGAATGAAGGAAAATGTATGCCGGGGTGTGTGTTTATGTGCAGTGGTTATTGATACTGACTTCAAGATCACACTCCCCACTGGTCCTCAGGCCCCATGGAGCCCAGGGCCTTGATGTGGGGATGTCGGATGCGTTGCAGGTCACACTGAAAAGCACGAAGTTACGATGCTGCTCTGAACAGCGGGACTCTGTGGGTTTCTGTAATGCTGAGACATCTGCCCCTTCAACCAGAGAAAACCAGAATATTGCCAACACAACACTGAGGTCTCACATGTGAATAAGTGTTGCAGCAACAAAGGAGCTTTCAACTCAGACCATATCTTATTTAAAAAAAAAAGCAATATCTCGTCTGGGTCAATACTTTTAAAGGAATTTTATTTTCTATTTCTTCCTCTCAACCCATTAATAGCAGAACAGAAGGGAAGTTCATGGGGGGGGGGGGGGGAAATGACTGCCTTGTATCAAAGCATGCTCTATGGGACCTTTTTAGAATAATTCAGCCTCCACAAGTTATTGCCAAAGGAGAGGCACAGAAAATCAAAGGATGTCCAGGAAGCAAAACTTAAAGTAAGGCAAACAATCACCAGATGCTACACCAATCTGAACTCAGCTTTAAATGTGTGATGAGAAAAAAAAATGATCCTGTATCAACTGATGCCAAACTACCAAACTAACCCTCACACTGTGGACAGGTGTGTTTTCCAAAATACCACCTACACCCACCACTCCCTTGCTCCCCACATCTATTGCCAAACTCCCCTAGCTGGTTTTCAAGGGGCTCTGAATTAAGGCACAATTAATTACCCAACTTTCTCTTAAGTCCCAGTGTTCTCACCCCACTACCTTTATCACTGTGCCCTTGCTTGTACCACTCCCTCCCTCCAGCATGGTATCCATTCATTAATTAAGCAACCCAACGTTATTTATTGGGCACTAACTAAGTCGTGCCCTGGGCAAGGTGCCTTGTTGGAATACAAGGAAATAAGCTATCATTCTTACTACAAAGGGACTTCTAAAAGGAAAAGTAATATTCTGGAATAGGGTGATCCATATCAAACTGTGTTTAACAAACAGTAAGCGGGGAATTCTAATCAAAACTAATGTGACCTAAAGGAAATAAAGAAATGTGTTTAGGGAGTTTTGTTTGGGTCAAATTATTAACAGATCTTGAAGTAAATTCTATTTATCTTTCAACATTCAATTCAAATGCCAACTCTATTCCAGTCACTTCAGAAATGTACTTTCTTCAAAAAGAATTCTTTAAAACCCCATCAAAAGTGACATCTCTTTCTTTTCCAATCTCTTAAATGTTAAATTATGGCCTATAATACATGTGTGTCAGTAAATTTTAATGCTCCCTTGCATTTTTTGCCTCAAACATCTTATTTTTCAAGACAGTGTTTTTTGTTTTTTTTTTAATTTTCACCCAAGGATATTTTTCCCATTGATTTTTTTTTTTAAGAGAGTAGAAGCAGAGGAGAGGGTGGGGAGAGAGACATGGTTGCCTCCTGCACATGCCCTGACTGGGTCTAAGACTCAAACCTGCAACCCAGGTACGTGCCCTTGACCAGGAATCAAACTCACCACCCTTTGGTATGCAGACTGACGCTCTAACCACTTAACCACACTGGCCATGGCCAGACAGCATTTTGTTGTTGTTGATGTTGTTATCAATTTCATTGACATAAACTTTACATACTCCTGGCAGGGTAGCTCAGCTTAGTTGGTTAGAGCGCCATCCTGATATGCCATGGCTTCAGGTTCCATCTCCAGTGAGGGCACATACAGTATCAATCAATTAATGCATACATACAAGTGGAATAACAAATACATGTTTCTCTCAATCTCCCTCTTCCTTCTTCTTTCTCTGAAATGGATTTAAAAAAAGAAGAAATAAACTGTTGAAATGTAAACCCTACAAAGTAAATAATTACACAAGGATAACAAATTGTGACTTTAAAGTTGCCAGTGGGGTCTCCTGCTACACATGAAAATTAATTTTCTTGCTCTATAGTCACACCATATGTAACAAACGTAATAAAATGCCAAAAGGCTTTACTCGTTTTAGAGAAGAGATCCATCTGAGCTAGTAAAAGATCCGAATTTATGGAATATTTGAAAAGAACTAAAACCAGTTCATTTTAAATGCATACAGCCTCACCAACTGTGGGAAAAGTGCAAACTTCCTTTCCCAGTGGTCCATGCCACCCATTCTGACCCCTTCCTGGCTGTCTGGCCTACTCTGCTCCAAGTATCAAACATGACCACCATGCTCCAGTTCTTCAAGGCCCTGACCCTTGTTCACTGCTGTGTCGCTTTTTCTGTGCCATTTCTCATTGCCTCTTTTTTTTTAGATAGTGATATTCTTTTCAGATTCCAAGTGTCCATTCAAAAGCCACCCCTCCTACATTTCCCTCAATTTTCAGGCCCTATACCTGTTATTGTTGTTGTTAAATCTTTATTGTTGAAAGTATTACATATGTCCCCCGTTTTCCCCATTGACTTCTCCCAGCCCACCCCCAACCCCACCCCAGGCCTTCACCATCCTATTGACTGTGTCCATGGGTTATACAAGGCCCTACAGTGGTTCTCAACCTTGGCTGCACATTAGAATCACCTGGGAATCTTTTTTATTATTTTTTTTTCTTAGTCGTCATAAGTCTCTTTTTTTTTAATTAAATCTTTATTGTTCAGATTATTACATTGGTTCCTCTTTTTTCCCACCATAACTCCCCTCCACCCAGTTAACACCCCTCCCTCCGCCCTCACTCCCCACCCACTGTCCTCATCCATAGGTGCACGATTATTGTCCAATCTCTTCCCACATCCTCCACACCCCTTTCCCCCCGAAGAATAGTCAGTCCATTCCCTTTCTATGTCCCTGATTCCATTATAATCACCAGTTCATACTGTTCATCAGATTATTTATTCACTTGATTTTTAGATTCACTTGTTGATAGATGTGTATTTGTTGTTCATAATTTGTATCTTTACCTTTTTCTTCTTCTTCCTCTTCTTAAAGGATACCTTTCAGCATTTCATATAATACTGGTTTGGTGGTGATGAACTCCTTTAGCTTTTCCTTATCTGTGAAGCTCTTTATCTGACCTTCACTTCTGAATGATAGCTTTGCTGGATAAAATAATCTTGGTTGTAGGTTCTTGCTGTTCATCACTTTGAATATTTCTTGCCACTCCCTTCTGGCCTGCAAAGTTTCTGTTGAGAAATCAGCTGACAGTCGTATGGGTACTCCCTTGTAGGTAACTGACTTTCTTTCTCTTGCTGCTTTTAGGATACTCTCTTTGTCTTTTGCTCTTGGCATTTTAATTATGATGTGTCTTGGTGTGGTCCTCTTTGGATTCCTTTTGTTTGGGGTTCTATGCACTTCCTGGACTTGGAAATCTATTTCTTTCACCAGGTAGGGGAAGTTTTCTGTCATTATTTCTTCAAATAGGTTTTCAATATCTTGCTCTCTCTCTTCTTCTGGCACCCCTATAATTCGGATGTTGGTACGCTTGAAGCTGTCCCAGAGACTCCTTACACTATCTTCGTATTTTTGGATTCTTTTTTCATTTTGCTTTTCTGGTTGGGTGTTTTTTGCTTCTTCGTATTTCAAATCTTTGACTTGATTCTTGCGATCCTCTGGTCTGCTGTTGGGAGTCTGTATAATATTCTTTATTTCAGTCAGTATATGCTTAATTTCTAGTTGGTTCTTTATCACAACATCGAGGGTCTCACTAGATTTCTTGAGGATCTCACTATATTTATCGGCGGCTTCTCGACAGTTCTTTAAAGACCTTAAAAGTGTGGTTTTGAATTCTATATCCAGCAGTTTGCTTTCCTCCATTTCTTTTGTTTGTGTCCTGTTTCTTTGTCTCGGCATTTTTTTATGCTTTGCTGTGTCGATAGAGTGCCTTTCTGTGCTAAGTGTCCCAATTACCTGAGGTAGACACTCTTGGTGCACCCCCTTGTGGGCTTTGTGCACAGTCTTGTTGTAATTAAGCCTTGATTGTTGTAGTTATCACTGGGAGGAATTGACCTCCAGGCCAATTGGCTGTGAGAATCAGCTGTGTCTGCAGTGGGAGAACTTCTGTGCTGGAGACACCCATCTGGGGCAAGACTTGCTTCAATGGGGCTTTGGTGCTCACTGAGTCTGCCCCCTGAGTGTGTCCTTTATGTTTCCAGGGAGCTTCAAACTGGATGGTCCCACTCTGACCTCTGGGCTTCTTGGCTCCTGGATCTCTAGGGAGGTGCTAATCTAGCCTTTGCCTGAGGCTATCCAGCAAAAGCCTCCCTGCAGGGCTTGGGCAGGGCGGGTCCCAGGAGATCTACAGGGCGGGGATAGCAGTTATGGCTGCTCTCAGACTTGCCCTCAGAGGCTCTGCTTCTCTGTGTCCAGGTAATCGCTGCAAGCCCCTCGGAGAGAAAGCTGCCCTCGGGTTCCGACCAATGCCAGACAGTCCCGCTTCTCCCGTATGAGTCTGGGTCCCTAGAGACTCGCCCGGAACTGGAGCTCAGAGCCTGAGACTCTCTCCCGATTGAAAACGACAACCGCGCCCTCAGCCGCCAGCCCGCTCCGCATGCACTCCGCACCTTAGTATTTTACTTCCGCACTGCGCCTCCTCTGAGTCTCGTATGGTTTCCTCTTTCCTCCTAGTTGTAGAACTTCCACTCAGCCAGCCTTCCTGTGGTTCTGGATGATGTCCGTTCTGTCTTTTAGTTGTATTTTTGAAGTGGTTGTTCGAGGCAGCAAACTCCGGTGTTTACCTATGCCACCATCTTGGTTTCTCTGGGAATCTTTTTTAAATCCTGATTTCTGGGCCTCATCCTCCAGAAATTCTGTTTCTTTGTTACTAATGTTGTGGCACCACCCCATAACAAAGAAACAGAATTTCCGGAGGATGAGGCCCAGAAATCAGGATTTTAAAAAGATTCCCAGGTGATTCTAATGTGCAGCCAAGGTTGAGAACTACTGCCCTACACCTTTTATACATGAATTTATCTAGTACAAAAATTTTCACCTTAATTATCTCATTTAATTGCATTAAGTGGGTGTTAATATTAGTTTCACCTTATAGATGACAAACCCAGGGTTTAGAGATGTATGTGAACTCCTGTGTATTGAAATAAATGGTAGACAACAGGTTGGTTGGGCTCAGTGGTTGAAGCATCAGCCCACACACTGAAGTGTCATGGGTTTGATTTCCAATCAAGGGCACTTACCTGAGTTGCAGGTTCGATCCCAGACCTGGTTGGTACCTGTGCAGGAGGCAACCAATTGATGTGTCTCTCTCACATAGATGTTTCTCTCTCTCTCTCTCTCTCTCTCTCTCTCCCTCTCCTCCCCCCCTTCCATCTGTCTAAACATCAATGGAAAAAATATCCTCAAGTGAGGATTAACCAAAAAAAAAATTTTTTTAATTTAAAAAAATAAATAAATAGTAGAGTCAGAATTCAAAGTCAACTTTCCTGGGTCCAAAGTTCCATGCTCTTTACCACTGGGCTTTCTCAATCCTCTAGTTTTACTTTGTTTCACTGATATTTAATCCTTCCTTAGGCTCTACTGAGTGATTTTTTTATGGTCCTCTCCTACTGGTTATAATTGCCAAAAGGGCAAGATGTGTATTTCCTTTACTTCTGTATTCTAGAAGTTTCTAGTGCAGAGCTTTGAATATCACAGAGATTCAATAAAAATGTACCAAAGAATAAAAATGTATGATTAATAAGACAACAATTAAACCTCCTAGGAAACCACTTTACTGAATACACTCACTTGTATCTGAGTAGTTGTTGCCAAAGTTTCAAAACAAGTAACTATTTTTTTTAATGAAATTGTCATTTACATTAAAATTCTATCAAAAACAGAGGTCCATTTCAATTGAGTTCTGCTCAAATTACCATTATTTCAAAAGTCAAGACCTTGACATTTCTAACTTATTGACATAAAAATGTATTGTTACCATGAATACAAGAGCAAAACTGGTCCCCAGTTCATTTTTGAAAGAAGAAAAAGCAAAGCCAAGGCATCATTACAGTGTCTAGTTCACACAATCAGCCAGAAGCAAATGTGTGACTCTCTGATCCCTCTCTATCTGATAGGAACGCCCCTCAGTTTGAGGTTGTGCAAGGACTTGGGGCTCTCTGGAGACTGTTTCTAGCTCTTTTGCCATTTATATGACCTTGGGCAAGTCACTTAACTCTCTCTCTTCCTCTGTTTATAATGTCCCTATTTGGAAAGCACTTGGAGTCACTCTGATTAAAAATGCTATTGAAAGTTCCAGGTACTATTCCAGAAATAAATGAAAAAAGTTGTAAGAGGAGACCGGCACTCAATCATCCCAGCCTGGTGTGTCCCCCACTCTCTCTGCTGTCCTAGCACCAGGCAGGCACTTAGTCATGTGGAAGGATGAAGCTAAGCAGATGATGATTAACCTTGGATCAAACCTCCTCAGCATCAGATAATAATTGAACTATTCTGTTGCGATCTCTTCTACACACTATTTTCTCAGAGACATGATTGCTTCCACATCATTATTTTGCCTTTTTTTTTAATTTGAGAAATGTAATTGAACCTTTCCAACAGTATATAGTCAATTGGAGATTTGGCAATGACCTTGAAATTGTGTCTGTGAACACACAGAGTCCAATGATGAGGACCACTCTAGAGAGAAGGAATAGGTCAGTTTACTTCTGTACTCTGCTATAACAAAATAAATGTTAGATAACCACTAACATCTTGCATGGTTAAAATAAATGTTAGATAAGTTCACATATAAATTCAATTCGTATGATTAAATAGTAAAAGCAAGTGTTGACTTTTTCTTCTCTATATCTTTACTCAATGCAGTGATAAGCTCAATAATAGATAGAATGGGAAACTCTCATCTAGGGGGCTGTCAAAATGTAAAAATAGAGTAAAACATAGATTTAGGATTTGATCTTATCTCTCACACAATTAATAAATTCTTGAATTTGATGTGTGATCTCCAGGGGACAGGGCCTGGCACAGTGTTTGGTAAACATGAGCCACAAGATAGTTTGATAAACAAATGAAAACCAAAAGAAAAATTTTACTATTACTGCTGGATTAAGAAATGTGCTACAAGTATAAATTTAAAAAGCAAGAAAAAGTTTCTCTCTTGATCTGTTGATATACAAAAATACTGAACTTCATATATCTACTTTTTATAATAGAGAATTCAGATTGATTCAAATTTAAGACCCCTCCAAATGTTACTAAACTTATATCCCAAAGACACCCTGAGTTACTGACTGGCTCTATCTAAGGAGCATCTTCCCTGGAATTGCCTCACTTTTCCCTCATTAACAACCTCCACACACACACACACACACACACACACACACACACACACTGACAGAAATGCTATTTATTCTCTAGGCTCCTGCCTCAAGCTCACATCTTCCATTGCTCCTCAGAAGTATTATTTCTATTCTCTGAACCTCTAGAACACTTATTCTCTCTACATGTAGATAGCAGCATTTTTTCATCCTTTATCTTTGTGCACCTGTGTCTCAATCACTAAAGAAGACCAGATTATGTGCTCTTTCTGAAAAATATATTGATTGATATCAGAGAGGAAGGGAGAGGGAGAGAGAGATAGAAACATCAATGATGAGAGATAATCATTGATCCACTGCCTCCTGCATGGCCCCACACTAGGGATCAAGCCCACATCCTGGGCATGTACCCTGACCAGGAACCAAACTTTGACTTCCTGATTCATAGGTAGATGATCAACCACTAAGCCACGTTGGCTAGGCAATTATGTGCACTTTTGCTTGTTCCAACTACATAGTGAGAGGATATTGTTCTCATTTTAAAGATGAGGAAACTGAAGACCATAAAAGAAAGGCTACTTGCCCAGGGGAAATTAAAAATGATTGGCAGAGCTACACCCAAATCTGTAAGATCTCAAAACTCTACTCTTAATCATTATGTTATTCAGGGACCCTCATTTTCTGAAAATGTATTATCTGAATCCCTACAGTTTTATGTTTTATAGCAAAGCAAAATTCTTTAAAATATGAAAATAATTACTAACAAGCCAACTACCTATACTATTATCCCCTCCCATCTCCCCATATTTCTTAGATTTAGATTCTCTCCATCCTTTCTGGTCTACACCCCTGGCAGTTGTGGTTCATTTATTTGCACCACATTAACATATGAACATGATATGCTAAATGGTTGCAAAGTGAAATTACAAATGTTGCAGAGATTCAAGATTTCATGAAGTCTATAAAAGTGATCATGTAAAATTATAAGACAGGAAAACCCTTGAAAATGACAAGTAGAGTTAGCCTAGTTAATAACAACAGAAAGAAACTGATGATGACTCAATAGCTGCTTCTTGAGAGTGATTTAACTATCAAAGAATTAAGGAAACCCCTTGGGAAAGCCCTCCGATATTTATGCAAACAGGGCTTTCTTCATGATGGTGACACAAGAGTCAAATATAAAGCAAAGGGTGCTGACTGCATTATCTTGTAAGATGGTTGAATATCCTTTCTTTGTTTTTCTTCTGTGAATTAGCTCCTAGTGCAATCTATACTAATAAAAGCCTAGGTGGTCCTTGCAACCTTTTGTGCAATGTCACCACAAGATGGCTGACACAAAGATGGCCGACACAAAATGGCCATGCACACAGTGGAGGCGGGGCCCAGCGGCTGCTCCACAAGGTGAGGACTGGGGGTCCTGCGGCTCCATGCAGCATGGAGAAGGCAGGTCCCAGCATCTCCACTGCCTTGCATGGAGGAGGCAGGTCGAGGCAGGGGAGGGCAGTTGGAGGCAATTGGGCCGGCAGGGGAGCAGTTAGGCGTCAATCAGGCTGGCAGGGGAGCAGTTAGGGAGCAATCAGGCTGGCAGGCAGAAGCGGTTAGGGGTAATCAGGCAGGCAGGCAGGCGAACAGTTAGGAGCCGCAGTCCTGGATTGTGAGAGGGATGTCCCAGATTGGAGAGGGTGCAGGCTGGGCTGAGGGACACCCCTCCTGTGCACAAATTTCATGCACTGGGCCTCTAGTCTATATAATAAAAGCCCAGGGACCATTACTGCAGAACAACCAGAACAACCAGTGACTATGACACGCTGGCTGGCCACAGGGGCCACCACCAGCGCTGCTGCCGAGCCAGAGGGCCCCAGGTCAGTTGTGTGGCCTCTGCCAAGGCACTAGTAAAGAAGAACGCAAAGGTGGCCAGTATGAGTGTGCAGCTTGCAATGAAGGCTCTTTGGGACAAATTCAATCAGCTGGGCATGGAGATGATCGTCACCAAGGCTGGCAGGTCAGGGTGCCCTTCTCCCCACTGTGACCCTCTCCACGTGGTGCCAGTTTCAGGCAGTGGGTTTGGCCTGATCCACGCAAGCGAGACTGAGAAACGGGGTGAGGAGGGTGGCCTGGCCACCTGTGTGTCCCTCTCAGCACAGGTGAGCTCCTTTGCTCTCTGAGTCCTGGCTCTAGTGACAGTTGCCTGGCATGTTGGGCCAGAGGGTACTGCTCGGGAGGCCAGGAAGGCGGCAGAGAGAAATCCTGTGGACCTGCCACCTGACCAGCAACCCAGGACCCAGCACCCCCAGAAACGGAACAGCTCAGAGCACACAGAGCTTGGGGGAAAGGCAGCCACCTGTGAGGGGCCTTGCCACCAGCCGGCTCTCCAGTGGATCCCATCTCAAAGGAAACTCAGTCTTTGGTTCCTTAGTTCATACTATCCTGGCTAAAGAGGAGCAACTGAGCACATTTTAAGGGAGAATTAAGACTCTAAAACAGTGTGTTCTGTTCCATGGAGATTGCTACCCAGTTGTCTTAGGCCTAAATTCCAGGTGATTGTGGGGCCTGGCTCTGCCACTGGGGCCCGCATCTTCCAATTGGCCTGTATTTGTTGTAAGGGCCCAAAGAGAAGAAGGGGAACAAGTTTTTCAATGCAATGGATTTGACCAACAGACAAAGGCAAGTGCTGGGCTGTGTCTAATGTACACACAGAGACACCAGCTCTGAGTCCACCTGACCAAAGGGAGCTCAGGGCCTGTTTGCAGAGCCTTCTGGTAGTTTCTGTTTCCTTGCTGATGATGTCTTCTCTGGGAAGCTTGGGCCCCAATCTCAGCTCCAGCTCAGTGGGTCTTCTCTGCCCCCCTGCCCCAGGCCGGCCAGCCCCTGATTGCCCACCCCCACCCCATCAGAGGCGGGGCCAGCTGGCCAATCACCCACGGCCCCTCCCCACAGCCAGCCCCACCAGATTGGCCAGATCTGGACAGGACAGCCGGACTCCACATGTGCATGAATTCATGCACCGGGCCTCTAGTTACAATATAAAATAAAACTTTGATATTTTTAAATTTCATTTTTGAAGAGGTTTTTTTGCCTCATAAAATTTATTTGCATTATTTGCCATGAAATTCTCTAGGAATCACAGTCCCAATTTCCCTGTCCATAGTTCATTAGCTAAGGATGAGTAGCCCGGCCCAACCAGAGCTAAGTCATTGCCCTAGAATTTTAGAAAGACAAAGAATGCCATCCTTCTGGCTGGCCAGACTAAAATATGCACAGCTAGGAACTGTCTGTGCCAAGATTTCCTGCCCTGCTCACCAGAAGGTGGCAAAGCCAATCTGCATGAAGGCAGATTAAAAGCAGCAGAGACACAGGAACAAGAGAAAAGAGAGGATGTGCATTCCCTTAGTCCCAATACCCAGCACATTTATGCCCTTGAGTCTTTCTAGCAAACTTGAAATAACTCTCCTTTTGGCTTCCCCTAATAGCACTGCTTAGGTTAGAGTCTGATCCGAGCCAGAGATGTCTCTCCAGCCACACTGACCCTTCTCTAGCCATGTCTTCCACAGAAGCCCTAGGGGATATGCCCCTCTGTAGCCTGCATCCCCCCAAATCCCCTTCATGGGCCTTTTCATTGGCCTGTCCTCCCCAAGTGTACAAAAATCACTGCTATGGAACCTCTGGGACCAAGGGATGGATCCAGGGAAGCTGTGGCACAGTTGTAGGTAAAGTATGAGCTGGGACATTTACTCATGGCCTATGTATTATCTCTACAGTACAGAACAGAGTCCTAAGGGGGAAGAGAAAGATTGTGGCCTTAGACCATGAGGTGTGTTTAAGGATCTAAGCTCAACCCTGTCATTCCAGATTATTATGAAGATATATTACCCAAGGAGGGAGAAGGAAAATAGAATGTATTATAATTAACAATTCATTAGCTTGATGTACAACTGTTAACTATTAGACACATGGAATATGGCCTCCATTTTTATTAGTCCCTGGAATCTGTGTCAAGAACATACCTGCCATATTATGACAAAGGTTAATTCTGTTTCAGCCCCATTCGAGTCCAATCATGGTCCCAGCACTATACTGGACTCTGTGTAGGCTCAGACATAGGTCATGAAGGATGCCGCATCTCATGAGCTACCCTCCCAGGAACAGCAATATTCTTCTGTTGTACTAAACCTGTGTCACTCTGGAAAGGAAACAATAAGAAGATAAGCTAGCACCTGTGTATGGGTAAATGTCTCTTGACAGAATAAATTAAAAATTCTGGTTTCATACTTTAAGAATAATTCTCACAATCCTTAATTATGGGCAGAAACTCTGATCCATGGAGCCTAAAAATCCAACATGTTATCTTATCCACAGAATGTGATCCTATTAATGTTGCCTCTGTTTTAGGCATCATCTGTGTGAGAACATAAAATTTACCATCATTCTTATTGAATTATAGGTATGACAATTTATAATTCATATTTGATAAAATCAATAAATCTCATTTAGTCAAGGCCTGAAGTACCAACTATTTGTTTTAACATGTTGCCTTCAGTAAAGGGGCATAATATTCTTATAAAGGTTTTAATCAATTTATGATCGACATAGAATCCAATCACAGAAATAAAATTAAAATAAAACCAAAGACGATTAAGGTGGGGAGATGCAACCCTAGGATCCTTTGTCTCAACTCCATTGCCACCAACTTTACAGAGAACAAAATTAAGCCCCAGAATAGGGAAGTAACTGGTCCAAAATAACAACTTGTAATTGACAATCCTTACTATATTTTTTATCCATCTTTAAATTTCACAAGTCTATTTTAAAACAGTCACTTTTTAGATTTAAAAACAAAACATATCATCTAAAAATAATTCATAGGACATTTAAAAATACTGCAAGCAAGTTGGAAATCAGTCTTCTGCTAATTGACTTTTCAACAAATATTCCTCTAATGTTCTAATTTATGCAAATATTTAGTGTGCAACTTTCCTCACATTCATCATCTGCTTAAGTCTTTTAAGTAGCCCATCAAAAGCTTTCTAAAGTTACACTCTTTTTATCCCTGTCTTGGGTTGTGCTTCCCATTTACTTTCGGATTCTATTTTAATGATCACCTCAGACCTTTCCTGCAATTGTTGTACACATTTAGGAAAGGATTTGATGGTCACCACAGCCAAAGGAAAAAAGTGCTAAAAATAAAGATATTTTAAATTTAAAAGTAGTCAATTTCCAATAATATGTAAATGAAATAAACATACACACACACACGAAAAATCTGAGTACAATTAAAAAAAAAATCCGAGAGTCCTGACATAAAGCACTAGATGAAAACTGACCAGCAATCAGGATGTTCCCAGAGGTGGACCATGTAACATTTACCCTCAAAGAATCCCTGGGGTGGGGCAGGAGCCTGGTAGAAGTGGGCAACAGGGGGTGGGAGGGCTTTGGGGGACTATCTGTAATACTTTTAACAAAACAAAATAAATAAATAAAATAACCCTGCCCACCAGTGTGGCTCAGTGGTCAACCTATGAACCAGGAGGTCACAGTTTGATTCTGGGTCAGGGCACATGCCCGGGTTGCGGGCTCAATCTCCAATGTTGGGGGGAAGGGTGCAGGAGGCAGCCGATCAATGATTCTCTCTCATCATTGATGTTTCTATCTCTTCCTTTCCCTTCCTCTCTGAAATCAATAAAAATGTATTTTTTAAAAAATAAGTAAAAATAACCTAGAGCATCAGGCAAACAGAAGTGAATTCTGAGGGCATTTTAGTTGTCACTTGTGGGTCTCAGTGCTTTTTGAAGTCTCAGCCTCCTCACTGTAAAGTGAGATGAGAGCACTCACTTCATAGGATTAGTAAGGACTACATTAGATGCAGTGCTTAACACTCCGGTGTGGGGTGAATTTCCCGCCAAAATATAAGATGGCTCTGTCTTTTGGTTTTGTTCCATCCACCAAAAGGGTGGATTACAAACAAATATTTGGTAATACGCAGTTACAATCGGCCCGAGTTTACACGTTTCCCGCACTCCACCGCAAATCTATATGAACCGAGTTAAAGACGGCTCCCGCGGAGTACGCGCAATTCACGCAAGCCGACTTAACTCGTTTCCCCCACTCCAAGTGTTAACATCGTGTCTAACTCTGGTGAAGGTGAATGTTACGTTTGCCCAGCCCTTGTCCCCTGGCACATCAGCTCATGGAAAATGCTTCACAA
This sequence comes from Myotis lucifugus, assembly GCF_000147115.1. Taxonomy (NCBI): domain Eukaryota; kingdom Metazoa; phylum Chordata; class Mammalia; order Chiroptera; family Vespertilionidae; genus Myotis; species Myotis lucifugus. The sequence continues at coordinate 6,479,930 of NW_005871064.1, forward strand.
ATATTAGCCATTATAATTATAACTAGTAATTGTTATTACAGTAGGGGCCCAGTGCACAAATTTGTGCACCTTGAAAGGAACTGTGGGCCACGAGGCTGCAGTGGGCACAGGAGTGGGTCTTGGCCCACCCTCCACGCTCCCGCCTGGACCCTCCTGCCACGGCCCCTGGTCCCCTCTGCCAGCAGCCCCGTTCCTGCTGCTGCTCCTCCCACGCACTGACGGTGCCAGCCCCGCTCACACCCACTGACGGTGTGGAGCGAGTGGGGCCGACACCAGAAGCGGGTGCGAGGCAGGCTGTCACCATCGATGGAAGTGAATGCCCCTCAGGAGCAGGGGGAGGTGGAGAAGCCCTCAGGGGCGATCGGGGCCAGCAGCTGCCACTTGCACCCGCTAATGGCGCTCGGCGCTGGGTGCGAGCAGCAGATACAGCACTGGCTGCGGGTGTGAGCGGGGCCGGCACTGGCAGTGGGTGCGAGTGGCAGCTCCAGCACCAACAGCAGATGCGAGCGCCAGGCAGGACCGTGGTGCGCGGGAACAAAGAATTTTCAGTAACCACAAGAGACTCGCCCCGATGACAGCGACCGGCACCTTGCCTTAGTCTGGCACCCCCACTCTCCTACTCCACCATCCCACTGCCCACCATGTTACACACACGCCCCCTGATGGTCAGCGCACGTCATAGTGACCCGTTGTTTGGTTGTTCTGCCATTCGGTCTATTTGCATATTAGCCTCTTATTATATAGGATTGTACCAAGAAGCTTTATTTATCCTGGTTTATATTAGTTAAGATGAAGAGTGTCAGTATAAGAGATGTCATCACGTTACCCAACCTGCCTCTCTTGCCTTAGTGAGTACTGCCCTCCAGGTAGCACCTGATCTAATCATAGTACCACACTCCCTAGCCACAGAGACTGGTTTTCAAGAGTGGACACATGATCAAATTAAGAGTATTTTTGGAACTAGCATCTAAGGAAAGATGTCCTGTCCCCTCTCGTGACCAACTGTCCAGGATTTTTGAGGGATTTCCCAGGATGCAGGATTGTCAGAACTAAAACTGGGAAAGTCTCAGGCATACTTGGAATGTTGAACACCAGCTGGAAAGATATGAGCCCCAAACATCTTGTGGAAGAAGCCAGTCTACAGTAGGAAAAATGGAGACAAAACACCGAGAGGGGCAGAGAATGCAGGTAGACTTCCAGTCTTTGGTCTGAACTATTTTCAAAGTCAACTACTCGTTGGTTTCACTCATGTCTCATTACATGATACAATAAACTTCCCTTTGTGGCTGATTAACTGGGGTTGGGATTTCTGTCACTTGTAACCAAAAGAATCCTGGTTGACACATCAGCTCGTGGAAAATGCTTCACAAATATTAGCCATTATAATTATAACTAGCAATTATTATTACATTGTACCAAGAAGCTTTATTTATCCTTGTTTATATTAGCTAAGATGAAGAGAGAACATAAAAAGAAATAATTCTGCAATGGTGGAGACATAGCCCAGAGACCAGGGGTGGGCAAACTTTTTGACTCGAGGGCCACAATGGGTTCTTAAACTGGACCGGAGGGCCGGAACAAAAGCATGGATGGAATGTTTGTGTGAACTAATATAAATTCAAAGTAAACATCATTACATAAAAGGGTAAGGTCTTTTTTTTTTTGTTTAGTTTTATTCATTTCAAACGGGCCGGATCCGGCCCGAGGGCCGTAGTTTGCCCACGGCTGCCAGAGACCATCTGAGCTAGTCTGAATGATACTGGCTCCTTCTACTGTCCAGAGGCTCTCTAAAGCCCAGGAGACTTGAGACAGAAACACTGCAGAAGATGCAGACAATTGTCTGGATCTAGAGCTATACTCATGGCTCTCCTTCCACTCCTTGCATCAAGGTAGGCGCCCGGTCTCAGCTGCTATTCTAATTTCTAGTAAATGACTTCTGCTTGTGAAAGACAAACTGGTTTTCTCAAAATGACAAACATGTGAAAGTCTATGTGGGTTCAAAAACAGGATGTTTTCCCCGATTACTCCTAACTTACAAACTTATTGACTGCTTTGATTACTTTCCATCTCAGAATGTACTGGATAATAATGTACAGTTATTTCTATGTGTTTTATAACTAGAAGTAGAATATTTTCAAAAGAAACTCATGAGAAAATTTATTTATTATAGATACACAGCCAACACTTTCATATTTCTTATTTTCATTTACAAATGTTTTAATACAGGTCATTTTAGAATACCTCTGGAAGTTGAAAAAATGCCAGACATACCTATGGTTCCATATTTGTAAAAGAAATGAATTTAGAACAAGGGAGTTATGCATGGTACAAATTTTTCTCTATGGAAAAAAAACAACTTTTTAAAAAATATGTCATTAAGCTTTTGCTGGGTAGCTTCAGCTCTACCTACATCTTCACCCTGAGACAGCCTAAAGGAACAGGACCCACGTGTCACATGCAGAGCTTACTACAAACTGAGAAACCTCACAATGGCCTTGAAGTTTTGCTTAGATGTAAAAGATATCATTTACATCCACAAGTCACTGGCCAAAGTAAATAATATGAAGGAGGCAATTGAGTGGGAAATTAAAATTTGCTCACCAGGGAGGAAGGAGAGAATCGTTTGGAACAATAGCACAATTAACACAGTTTATGTTACTCTGATAGCTTCTCTCTTTTCCTTTATCTTCTTTCCAGCAAGTTCCCACCCAGGACCCTCTTGCTGCTCAACTCCCATTCACACCCCCAGCTAGTCTTCCTTCACTGATGCCTAACCGATTCCTTATTCCCTCATACCCTGAGCCTCACTCATTCCTTTCTTGAATTAATAGAACAAAATACTTTCAGTCTAATGGCTAATAATGGCTCAGAATATCACACCTCTTAGACAACATTTTCCTGCTAGGTAGGGCCTTCCAATTATCTCCACAAATGTTTTTTAAGTACTACATATAAAACAGTATGCTAGGTATGGGACATGAAATTCTCTTAAAAAGCTTAATAACTAACTGGGCATAAAAGACATAAAACAAATGTTAGGTAAAAATAAAATATCTAAGTAGCATACATAGGCAAAAAATAGATCTATGTGAAAGCAGTGAATGATTAATTTTCAAGTGATTTTCACAGATGGCAGTTGCTACTGGAATATAAAACGAGAAGAATTTTTTTAAATATATTTTATTGATTTTTTACAGAGAAGAAGGGAGAGAGATAGAGAGTTAGAAACATTGATGAGAGAGAAACATCGATCAGCTGCCTCCTGCACATCTCCTACTGGGGATGTGCCCGCAACCCAAGTACATGCCCTTGACCGAATCAAACCTGGGACCTTTCAGTTGCAGGCTGACGCTCTATCCACTGAGCCAAACCGGTTTGGGCCAGAAGAATTTTTTAAAGGCTTTTACATTCAATCAACTATTCTGTTAACAAACCAAAAGCAGAAAGTTATTGGATAGATGTTTTCAGCTTCCTTCTCACTGACAATTGAAGGTTTTGTCTTTGCAGTTGGAGGTTTTATCACCTTTCACACCCTTTACAGAGGGTTCTGCCATGTCAGACAAGCTCTTCTAGGCATTTATGGCAAATAAGAAGAAGAAGAAGAAGAAGAAGAAGAAGAAGAAGAAGAAGAAGAAGTAGAAGTAGGCTGTCGGAGGAGATGATGGTGGTGGAGGAGGAGGAGGAGGAGGAGGAGGAGAAGAAGAAGAAGAAGAAGAAAGAAAAAAAGTAGATAAAAGAGATACACTAGAGTAGGAATGAAGGAAATTAAGTTTGAGAAATTTGGAAAAAGTACAGAACTTGCTAACTTTTGTCAGGGAAGCTGATATTGAGGGAAAAATAAGCATTTTAAAAATATATTTTTATTGATTTCAGAGAGGATGGGAGAAGGAGAGAAAGATAGAAATATCAATGATGAGAGAGAATCATTGATCGGCTGCCTTCTGCATGCTCCACACTGGGGACTGAGCCCACAACTCAGGCATATGCCCTGACCAGGAATCCAGCTGTGACCTCCTGATTCATAGGTCAATGCTCAACCACTGAGCCATGCCGGCCAACCTAAATGAGCATTTTTAAGAAGCATTGTTGTGGACTTCCCATCCTTTTCCAAGTGTTGGAGAATTATATGTAAAGACATTGAGTTATTTTGCAATTACTTTGAGATTAGGAACTTCTATTGTTACAGAACTTACCAGGCAGCTGAAAAATACACAGGAGTACCCAGAGATACAGGAAAAAAACATTTATTTTTAGATGTTTCACATGTACTAGTACAGTGACTCAGGGAGTCAGTTTTCCAAATCCTGAGTAAACCAATATGGAGGAAGCTTTCTCTTTATACCCTTTGGTTTCTTTGTCCCCCAGATATGGATCAGACTTCCAGACCTTTCCCGGGCTTTGCAAAAAGCCCCATGTGTTGGGATGGGGGACGTGAGACCACACCTAAAGGCCTGGCCTGGTGCCAGCGCTGATAACCCCCTCTGGAGGTTGTGTATTGTTCATGGTTTATGGCCTCTGAAAAATGTATTTAGGTAAATAGGTCTTGCAAGACCAGATAATTAAGGAAGGGGCAGTGACTTGATTATAGGGTAACAAGAATGTGCGTTAGGGATATTGACTAACTAGGTACAGAGTCAGGCTGCTGGTCTGCCCTCCAAAAATATCTTATTTTCCTCATCATTATAACTCTGGCACCACCGTGGGACTGGGCCACCTGGAACACAGCTTGCATAAAGTTACTAAGCACATATTACTGAACGTGACCACGTGCCAAGTACACTTTAAAGGGTTGGGTATGCAGCAGTAAGCAGAAGAGTCTCAGTACCTCACCTCCATAGGTAGAATGATACCTAATTCTCTGGGGATGGAAAGTTTTTTAGTAAGAAGAGACTAGGAAAAAATACTGGGAAATATTCAAAGGGGAAATTTGAATCAGCAGGTTTTCCAATGCTTCTGAAATGATCCAATGAAGTCAGCAATATATTCCTCTGAAATTCATATAGCTATCTCCATAAGCCATTTATCAAGTATATTTTATATGCCAGACAATATGCTAAGCACTTTTCTTGGACTATTTCATTCCATTCCCAGAGCATATTAGGTAGATATTCTAATGTTATGCTTAGGGAATGAGAAAGCTGTGGACTGACTGACCCTCCAGGTTACTTGTTTAACCTTCACAACCTACAACCTTCCATTCTGATGGAGGACTTGGGAGTTTACTCCATTTCGACCCAATCGCAATGTAGCTCATTTCTGTCCCCACCTTGAGAAAGAGCTCACAGAGCATATAACATATAAACCTCAAGAGCTGTTTTCAATTTTGATGACTCCCTTCTCTCTTTTTATATTCAAGCAAATGTCAATTCCAAAATTTGCTTAGGAAGGCAGTTCAGGGTTGTTTGACTTTGTTTCCCATTTAAGAAATTTGGAAAGTGTGAAAACATTTGGGGCCAACATTCACTTTTTACAGCTCATCTAATCCTAAGGTCACCTGATCCCAAATCTACACATTTTACAGCAATTTTTTACTTGGAATATATATCATTGTAGATTAACACTACTACAATGATATAGACAAATCATTTGTTGAAAGATTAACAAAATACCAAGAAATTAAGTGATTTGCCACCCAAATTTACACACAGGTAAGAAATGGAAAAAGTAGGTTTTCATAGTCCAGTCTAGCCCCCTTGACCTTCCCACACACCAAATTCAAGATCAGCTCATACAGTTGCCTTCCAAGCTATTTACCTAAAAGATCTATTCCCAAAATACTCTTCCTCCCCTCTACTGCATGTAACATAGTCAGCAGATTCAGTATTCTTGGTCTTCTACCACATAAAATGCACAGTGAGAACTGAAGACAGTTTGGTAGGTGAGCTTCTGCCAATTTGCTTTGTGTCTTAGAGATGCTGCCCAGGATGAGAGTGGGTTTTCTCATCTCCCTCCTCCCCACAAGTTACAACAGGGTCATAAAAACAATTACTGTGTGAGTAGGGTGGAAAATAGCAATTTTAAATGATTTAAAAAGGGAATCATTTTTTAAAAAATAATTACTATCATTATTTTTTATTTTGAAAGGAAGAGAGAGATAAATATACTGTGAATCAATAGAAGACTTGGCCCACGGCCTCTAAGCCTTATTTATCTGGGAGTTGTTTATCTCCCCAAGTCCTCCCTCAGAGGAAAGAATAATAATTATTGCTTAATTATAGCAGAAGTGGATTTTCTCTTCCAGTTCTAAAGCGAGATGACTCATAGCTCTATATTTATAAAGAAATGTCTTTGGGAAGAAAATGTTTTTTCAAAGCCAAACTGTGACAGAAGCTTGACTTCCATCTGGGAAAGCAACATAGTACACGGCTCCTCTAAATGACAACAGAGCCATTGCTACTTGACTCTAAGTGCCCCAGTGAGTAATGCTCCAACCTACAAGAAATGAAGTTAAGAGATGCATCTTCCAGCAGGGACCATCCTTCTGTTTCTCGTGACTGTAGGGGAAAGGAGAAAGCCCTCCAGAGAAAACCATGTATCTCTTACGGTTCTTCCAGCTGAGTTATTCCATTACTGGTAACTATCCTTCGAGCAATAAAGGGTCCATCAAGGCATATTCCGTTCTACTGTAAACCTCTATGTTGCTCCAGCTGATGATTTAATTTCTGCTCACTCATGTAGGAACCTGGAATTTAGCCCTCTGCACTGTGTGTTCTCAATCTCTAATCCTCAGCCCTAATTCATACTCAAGTCCCTGTCCTCTCTCCCTCAGTTTCATCAGGAAGATTTGAGTTTTAGCAAGATGATTTGAACTCCAGTTCTAGGTCTTTAGACTCAGTATGATGTCACCTTCATTCATTTTCAGGGAAATGGGACAAAGGCTGACAACAAATTCAGCAGGGAACCATGGTATTGGATGTACTACACCTGACCAATAGTTTGCAGAAAATATTGTTGGTGGTGTGTTGTGTTCTACTGAACTTTACTATAAGCTCTTCTAATTAGAAATACAGACTCTGTGTCCGGTGGGACCCTTTCCCACCTGTCCAGCTATCAGGCTTTCTGGAGCTACTGCTAGTAGCTCACCCAGGTAGTAAGTGGCAGAGCTGCAACTAAAACCAGGTTTTATGACTCATATGGAGGCTGGGGAACCAGGCAGGCAGATAAAAGGGACACCAATGGGAAGACTCTGACCTAATACAACAGAAATGCCTTTTGTACACAAAGTCCAAGACTTTTACATGATCTTCCCTTTTGTGATGCATGAAGGAGACAGGTATGTCTTTTCCACTGTGTGAAGGCAAGAACATCCTAATATGTTGAAGGGGACAGTGGATTTTACAGGGCCAGGAAGGAAAGACTCATCAACACCGTACCTGATAGTCTGCCCCCGGTACTTTGGGATAAGTACTACTCACCTCAGAATATTAGTGACTATCATAGCAAAACTAAATTGCTTTACAATTTTACACTGTAAGATAAACACAGCCACTACTAGGAAAGGTAACTTGGCGTTAACATCTTAGTGTGAATAATTTAAATAAAGAGAAATAGGCACCTGTGAATGAAAGGATGTGAGGGGAAGAGGAATCATTAAACGTGGCACTGATGGAAACAGTTTGCTCAAATGTTTATTTTACCAAGGACCTGGCCTGGCTAAAGACAAGCACCCTCTCCCTCCAAAACTGACACAAACACATCTTGCCCACTATGTGGCACACATCCTTAGTAGATGAGGAAAAAAAATGTTTACCGTACTGATCTTGCGGTCTGTGGCAGGTCTAATTTTAACAGCATTTTCTGAAGAAAATAGAAAAATGCTCTATTCCATTTTCTCCCTTGGCCTCTTTTAGCATATTCTTCCCCACTTAATATTTCCCTTCCTTTGCATTCTCCCTCCTGCGTGTTATGCAAACGAGCTGCTGAGCTGGAGAAAAGAAGCAGCATTTGTCTTCCTGCCACCCTCCCTGAAGGGTGGCTGGAAACCTGACCACAGTCATTGATCACTCCTCCAACAGTGCACGGATGGGCCAGCAAAAGCACCCTCTTACAGAGAGACTTGGGGGTTCAGGAAGACCCAGAAGCAATCTCAAACTGCCCACCACATCCCACCCTCTTCCTCAGGACTCTGTGTCCCGTCTAAGCCTGTCCTAAGGACACCTTGTCTCAAAACATTCCCAAGACCACGTCACACTCATTTAGATCTGTCCCCACCCCCACTGTGTGATTCATGCTCCCAGAATAAAGGCTGGGCTGGCACTGCCACCCTTCTCCAGGCAGCTCAGCCTCAGTGCTTGGCTTTTGGTCACCCAGCTAGTAAGTGGCAGAGCTGCAACTAAAACCAGGTTTTATGACTCATAAGTCAGTACCACCGGGTGCCTCGGATGCACATTACAGCTTGAAAAGCCTTCACCAAGTTGCTCATGAAAGCTCTCTCCGTGTTGTTCCTCAGTCGCTCTATGGAAAATTACTGGCCAGAGTGTTCCCAGGGAGCACATAGTGGGCCCCGAGAGACAAACCAGGAGAGGTGTCTGAGCTTTGTCCCCACAGCTAACGAAGGTTGATGACATGGGCATCCAGCAGGACTTTTCCCAAGAGACATCTTGGTATTTCAACAGCACAGGGTTTTAATTCCATGGTTTCCAAATCTTCTCTGCATTTATTTGACTAAGTATATTAACCCTCATGACTGAACCAAGGCATGTAAACAATTCCAGGGACTTAAGCCACCACTTTTTGTTAAAGTAATGTATGTGTCTCAAGATATAATTTTAACCCTTCTGTAATGTATTACAAAGCAAATCACTAGTAGATTCTGGTGCACTGTTATTCCTAGTGATAACATAATCTGCAACACATGCCAGATTCAGTCACAGCTTATACACCCCTCTTAGACATAAATGTAGTGTCTATTACAGTGATGGCGAACCTTTTGAGCTCAGCGTGCCAGCATTTTGAAAAACCCTAACTTAACTCTGGTGCCGTGTCACATATAGAAATTTTTTGATATTTGCAACCATAGTAAAACAAAGATTTATATTTTTGATATTTATTTTATATATTTAAATGCCATTTAACAAAGAAAAATCAACCAAAAAAATGAGTTCGTGTGTCATAGGTTCGCCATCACTGGTCTATTACAATAGCTGATGAGGAGCTAGTGGGGAGCCAGGGGCATTCATGGCACCAATCAACTCTGACTCTACATAGGACTCAGCTAGCAAGTTCACTTAGGCACATGGCTAAAGAAGAAAGACTGCCCTTTATCAGGGTTCACTGGTATGGATTTAACCTGACTAACCTAGAGAAAAATTTAAGGAAAAAGTAGTTGAAAACAGTAATCTAATGCTAGGGAACATCAGATGTCTGGAGCATGGAAGTCTATGCAGGGCCTCAAGGGCAGAGGAAGGAACAGTTACAATGCTCTTCAAACAGACCTATTTGATGGAAATCTGGGGCTAGAGCTGGCATATTAGTTGGCACATTAGATAAGGTTGTGAGCTCACATAGGTTTCTGAAGCCTTTTTTCCTCTTCCTTATTGTACCCTACTCACCTCACCCCACGTCATTTTTCATTCAAATCCTCTCTCTTTTTAGGTTTACTTATCCAACTTCTCTTTCTTGCCTCCTCAGACCAAAAAGCTCTCTGGATAAAAGTAAAATATTTGATCCCATTAACATACATAAGCTATTATCAGTGAGTTCTAACATTTTAAAGCTTAACCTTTAACCAAAGAACTTGGGGACAAGGAACCTCTTCAGAACCCTGAACTCAACCCCCAGAGGCCACTCTAGTTGGCCTACAAGTGAGGCCTCGCCTGGATAGGCATACATACTCCCAAGCCATTTAGAAATGAAAGCCCAAAACTTCATTATCAAGGAAATCACTCTCCAATACTAAATAATCTCAGACACTGTTTTCGGTGGCTGCTCATTTTGAGAGATGACATTTCAGTGGATTGTTGTTCTGCAGTCCTGAGATTCTTTCTCCTGATGAATTTTCAGTTGACATCTTAGAATTAAAATATTTTAAATATTATAGTAAGAAAAAAAAATGAGCCCTAGCTGGTTTGGCTCAGTGGATAGAGCATCAGACTGAAGGGTCCTGGGTTTGGTTCCAGTCAAGGGCTGCAGGCTCCATTCCCAGTGGGGTGTATGCAACAGGCAGCCAATAGGTGATTCTCTCTCATCACTGATGTTTCTATCTCTCTCTCCCTCTCCCTTCCTCTCTAAATTCAATAAAAAATATTTTTTTAAAAAATAGAAATGAAAGTAAAATAGCTATATTTTGCTGAGTTCAGCAGACAACAGAAATAAAATCAAGACCTACCATTATTTAGAGAAAAAAGCAACAATGTGAAGTTCGTAGGAATTACTTTGGGAAAAGAGTCATCATACGAATTATCACCCTTTTAACACACACCAAAGACATACTAGTAAAGAATGTCCTTCTAGACATGAATCAAAAGGCTGGCTCCTGGCTCATGAGAGTGGCCCTTGCCTGTGTTACCCAATGATTACTGCCAAATACATATGAGCCACATGCATCCAGCCTACTGACTTTATTGCTGAGATTTTGTTGACTCCAGAGCATATCATATTTTGTTCTTGTCATGTGTGCTCTGATAGATGTCCCACTCTGATGACATATCCTACCTTTCCATCCATCTCTACTCTTCAGAAACATTATCAAAAGATTTGAAGTATAATATTAGTAATATTTATTCCATTTTATTTTGCTTATCACTTTTCCAACAGTGACCTTTTTCTCTTCTCTGTTTTGTTATAGGTTGAATCTATCTCTGAAATTCCAGCAGCCAGGTGCTCCGTGATATTTTATTGTTGGAAAAGATGGAGCACAGCTAGTTTCTCATGCAGTCTGCTTGAGCTGTGGCACCTCAAGTGGTGATGTGCCGGAAGCTGGTCCATCCTTGCTGCTTGACACAGTCACTGCAAGGAAGAAACATCTGCACAGCATATGTTTCAAGGGACCTGGCGTATATGGCATACTGTTCTTAGTATGTTTGCTCCCCTTAGCACTATGTGTTTTAACCAAGGTCACCTCTTCGAGAAAGGTTGTTTCCCCAGGTAGGGATACTTCCCTGGAGTTAGGAAGGGAATAAAACCCCTTAACTAAGTGCCAGGCAGGTAGTTAATCACTTTAACTATGAACAATCACGCTTAAGCTACATAATCTTTACTTAGGATAATCTCCTTCAGTTACTTCCTTGTAGCTTAATAGAACAATAGAGTAACCTTGGAAAGGAGATAAGAAACACCCTAACCTTTGGAATAGAATTGATAGGATTAAAATCAACTGGTATAAATACAGATGTAACAAGACAATAAAGACAGAACCTGGCTAGAGAACCCAACTATGCTGATCAACTGAAAGCTGCATCTGTGTCATTCCTTCTTCGCTGACTCCATCCACACCTTTGGGAACCTCTGGACCTGCTGGGGCTGGACCCCAACAGTGATGAGAGGAGGGCTCCCTTCAGTCTAAAACAACATCACACTCCCAGATCCCCTGGTGTGTAACTTCCATGATTTCCTTGACATCTTTCCATTTTTCATCTCAAAAATCCCATTTTTAGCCAACCCTTGCTATGCTTCTTCCATATGCCCACCTTTCCCAATTATCACCTGGTTGTAGGCTGAGTTCCCTGGGAAACAGGCTCCAAGTTGAGATTTGCATTTAGGAAGTAGATTGAGGAATGGTGTCAGGAGGGACTCCTGTGAGGGAAAGTTGATTGAGCAAAAGGAGCAGTTGAACCATGATGCACTGGCAACAAAGGCTTTGGCTGACCTGCTGGGAAGCTCTGGAGTAGGGATGGCCCAATAGAGATGTCCTGAACTGAGAAGGAAGCCCTTCTACCCCCGTCTTGAACAGGCATTGAATGTAAAATGATCCAGGGACATAAGTTTAGGAGAGGGCAATTGCCACAAAGAGACCCATCTGTGAGTTAACAAGAGCCATCACACTTCGGGAATTGGGGGATTGAGTGTTTTGGTCTTAAAGGTAAATCTCGGAGATCTACCATAGATCCACTCATTTGCAAACTTTCAAATCCTTCTTGTTAGGAAAATGTTCTACATGAGCTATAAAATTCCTAAAGAGAACAAAGGACCCCAGTTTTAATCTTTGAGTTACACTGTTTTTTTCACTGCCATTTGGGGCGACTAAAATTCTTGCCCTACTCTACAGACACTAGTCATGCAATTTCAAAAAAAGAAAGAGAAAAGCAAATAAAATGGCACACAAAGAAGACTTTTCAACTTAAGTGGCTGGAGCTGAACAGCAGACTTATATATTTTACAGGAGCCTTCCACTGGGCAAATGTCACCAAAACAATTTCCAAGCCAACCTGCCCTCATTAGTTCTCTGAGGTCTTGATTACCAATTTATAAGAGACCTGCCCCAGACAGCCAGAGAGCACCTTCGAGATAAGCATTCCACTGGCCCTCAGCATTTCCCACTGGGAACATTAGAAACCATGTCCAGCAACCAAAATAAGCAGCTCCTCTCATGAATAGACCCAATGAAGGTCCTATAAATCATAGCTGTCAAAAATGTCACTAGCATTGTGGAGGACAGAAATCAATTCAAAATTCATTAGTTTGCCTGACAAGAGCTTAATCTCATATTGTTTAATACCAACCATGGCACCTCAGGTAGAATAAGAAGCTGCAGAGATCATCTTGGCTCCTATGACGTAATTAAATGTTCAATGTTTATGGCTTAATCTGCCCTTCAGACCATACCCATTCCGTGGACAGAAACCCTTGCTCCCTGCTTAGGGTCAAGTTGCCTGTGGTATGAGGCAGGAATCACTTTGCTGTTGTCACCATCTTTCACAGATATTAGTGTTATGGTTGGGTGGTTTGCAGACAGTTCAGATGAAAAGGACACAGAGGTTATAGCGTAAGTGAAGTGCTTCTGAACCTACAGTCAGTCAAAGTTTAAATATAGTTTTTACCATCATCAAAAACACTCCTGCTGACCAGAGGTTAGCAGGAACACCTCCTTCCCCTTCACATAACCCCTGATGTCACTGTGTCAGGCCTTTTGTGATAGCATCTCTCCTTTCAAGATGCCCTAGCTCATTTTAATCAGATTTCAACTGTGTAAAAATACTCCGGATTAGCAGTGATGAGAGGTATGGAACAGGGACAGGAAAAGCAGAGGAGCCTTACATAGATGGATTGTGACATCACACAGGTCACAGCCTCCAGCACACAGAAAAAGATCAAACCCCTTATTTAGGTCGTAGAGGAGCTCCACAAACTAGCAAAAATTACTTTGACCAGGTTAGTCCCCAAAAGTCTTCTCAACCCACCTACACATTCTGACATCCATTCTCTTCTGTGATCCCACTGAAATGGCTTAGCTTCTTTATGACTGTCTAATGCCTTCCAGATCATAAGCTCCTCAAGAAAGCTTATTTTTGCTCACTTTAACGTATTCCATCAATGTTCTTTCAGGGCTTAAATTATCTGGGTACCTTGTAACACATAATGCTGCCTTGGATTATGACTGTCTTTTCAAAAGCAAGGATATGATCCCCAAAGACCTTGTAAAAAACCAAATGTCTGAATCCACTATTTATTTTCACCAAGTATGGTGGAAACTTCCAGCTACCAGCTAGAGTATTCCCACCTTGAGATAAAAAGACTTTACACTATACTCTGCCCTGTTTTCTTTGAAATTATACCATTTTGATAAACAGTTTAATAAAGTAACTTTTCATATTGCATGAAATAGAAAACCATCTACCCCAGTATACTAAAAATCCTAGAGAATATAAATTTGACCCAGACTCATAAGGGTCCTTCTCCAATACCTAATGCAGAATATAGAACTCTAAAAATATTTATTGTTTGCTATCAATTTTGAGCAAAAAATGTTGAAACCCTCAAATTCTATTAACATGTCATATGAGGTTATAGCATAGAGAAGTGCTTCTGAACCTACAGTGAGTCAAAGTTTTACCATCATAACAACCACTCCTGATGACCAGAGGTTAGCAGGAACACCTCATCCCCCTTCACATAACCACTGATGTAACAGGTCTTTTGTGACTGCATCTCTCCTTCCAGGCTGCCCTAGTTCATTTTAATCAGACTGAAAAGATACATGTTGGAAAGCCAGGGTGGTTTTCATCTTTATGGATTGGAGGTGCAAGTTCATTTGAGGTTAGGTCTCCAGATAATATTTGTTTTAAAAAAATTGCTTGTAGAATTTAAGTTTTCAAAAGGTTTCACTTCACACAAAGCAGGCATAAAGAAATTAGCAAAATGACAGTGAGATATATATATATATATATATATATATATATATATATATATAACAATAATTACTTTAAATATAAATAGAATGTAAATCGACTAAATTCTCCAATCAAAAGACATAGAATGACTGAATGGATTAAAAACAAGACCCATCTACAAGATATCCCCAAAAAATGTATACACACTTTAACAGCTGATAGCTCAATTTTGAAAATGAAATGCATTTTAATGAATACTTCCTTTGTAATTATTCAAAGTGTGTGTATACATTTTTTGGGACACCCTATGTATGCTGCCTACAAGAGATCCATTTCAGATGTAAGGACAAAGACTGAAATTGAAAGGATGGAAAATATCTCATATAACTAGAAAAGAAAGCTGGAGTAACTATACTTATATCAGACAAAATAGACTTAAAACGAAGACTGTAATGAGAAACAAAGAAGGGCATTACCTAATGATAAAGGTGTCAATCCAAGAAACGGATAAAAGAACAATTGTAAACATTTATACACCCAACATAGGAGCACCTAAATATATAGATCAAATATTAATGAACCTAAAGGAAGAAATAGACAGTCATACATGAATAGTAGGGAACTTTAATACCCCACATACTGCTGCATTCATTTTATATTGCTGCTGTGACAAATGAATATAATTTGGCAACTTAAAACAATACACACTTAATTATCTTATAGATCCATAAGACAAGTTCAGCTGTTTTACTTCTCTGGGTTTCACAAGCTAAAATCAAGGTGTCTGTAGGGCTGTATTCCTTGAAAGCTCTATGATAGAATCTTCTTCCAAATACTCCGGTTTTAGGTTGTAGGCAAAATTCCATGCAACTGTAGGACTGAGGGCCTGTTTCCTGTCTAGCTGTCAACTAGGGGTTGCTCTCTGTTCTCAAGGCTGCCTGCATTCCTTGACTTGTGGGCCTCTTCCTTCATCTTCAAGTCAGGTGCAATGAGTCTCTCATGTTTTGAATCTCACTGATTTCCCCTCCTGGCAAATCTCTATGATTTCCTCTGCATGCCCTCTGCCGGGGGACTCATGTAATTTCATCAGGCTCACCCAGATAACTGAGTACAACTCTGTATTTTAAAGTCAGCTGATTCACAATTTAATTCCATCTGCAAAGTCTCTTCACAGCAGTGCCTAGATTAGGGTTTGATTTAATTTAATAACTAAGGGATGGGAACATTGGGTTACATCTTTGGAATTCTACTGGACACAATTTAGGAAGTTGGAATTGGGTCATCTGATTCCTGTGCAGACATGGAGGGAAGGCAGGAAAACTTTAGGCAGGGAATCTAAAGATATGACAACAGGTAAATCTGAAGGAAAGAGGGAAAAACTCAGGTCAGAAGGATCCAAAGTCAACTTTAGCCTGCTTTGCATGTTTCTAAAGGTGTTATATGCCTCTGAAAATTAATATGCCATAACTGTTTATTCTTTTTCAACTAAATAATTTTCCTAACATGGAATTTCCTTCTAGAATGCTTTGGTTTTATCCTCTTTGCCTGTATCCATGGAAAGCATAAAAATCCTAGAGGTAAAAAGAAACTGTCAGAGAGTCCCTTGTATCCAGCCCTCACCATACCGCTCCTTGATGGAATCCCATCGCCAATTTAAAATCTGAAAACTGGCATTTAGAAGGTATTGTCAACCCTCCCCCATCCACACACTGATACTGGTCGTGGAGCACACCCAGCCTATGAACACCCTGCCAGATGGTCTCCCAGCTTGTGTGTGAACACTCCACTGAAGAGGAACTTCCTACTTCAAGCACCAGTCGCATTGTCGGAGAGCTGGAATTGTTAGAAAACTTGCCAGTAACTTCCACCTTCAGTTTTCAAAATCACACATGTGCTCCTTGCTAACCTAATCCTTCAAAGGTTGGAACATGGCTATCAGGTCTCTCTTCGTCAGTCTCACATTTTTCTAGGCTAAATAGCTAAAATATCACCTTTTTCTCAGATGACACTTTTCCCCTAGATTCCTCTCCATAAATGGCTACTAAACTGTGACCTTCTATGTCACATAAGAGCTGATATTAAGAAGAAGACCAAAAAAAGACTTCAGATGTGATCTATAGTAAAGGTTTTCAGTAAATCATAAATCATCATCTAATCATTTAAACTAAAAAATTTAATGTTTTAACTTCATTTTTACTTTTCTGAAGTAACATCATTTTCTGGCTGTTTTCCCTACATTAGTCACAAATCATCAAAAGGGATTGTAAATGTACATGAGCTAATTAAAAAGTGAAGAATAATGAAGATGCCTCAGATTAATATCCTTTGTTTCCTCTTAAATTCATTATTCCTAGAGGTACAATTTGTAACCGATGATATGAATTAATTCTAGAATTTCTGGTTGCCAAAAAAAGGGAAAATAGAATAGAAATAATCATTCCATACATTGGTGAATTGTCTTTCTCGTCAAAGTATTTTCAAACATTGGCTAATTATTGCATTTACTTAATTAGGTAGAAATAACAGTTTAAAATTGTACATTTTAAGTAGATCAAAACTTCATAGAAAACAGACTTTTCTTTGTTATTCTTTCTGATCTTCATGAGTTTTTATTATAATTACAGAAATGAATGAGACATGCACAATTCTCTTTATACTCATTCCAGGAAGAATCAAAATTATTCTGTCACTGCAAAATGCAAGAAAAATGTCTTGAGAAGACAGGTGTGCCTTCTTGCCTCCATTCATCCTGATCTGCCCAAATCTGTGCTTCCTTCTGCCTCCAACAGAAACACCTTCCCTTATCCTATTTCCCACAAATATCCTGGTCCCTCTTTCATCCCCAATATAGCTGTAGTCCTATATCCTAAAGAATACCTTCCCTAAAAGACAGACCATACTACTTCCTTTGTCAAGATGTCACAAGGAGTGACTTGGAAATGCCATTTTCAGAGGTAAAAGTGATAAATGGCAACTAAGGCACCTTGGAAGTTTCAGTATATGAATTTTTCTGGCTGATGGTGGAGAAAATGTGAGGACCTATTCTCTTTTTGAGGTAGTAGTACCATGCTAGAATCAGAGAGACTTTAGTTCTAGTCCTATCTTCATTTTTTAGTTTAATTCCCTCATATCTACATATATAAAAGCCTAATCTATATATATAAAAGCCTAATATGCAAATTGTCCCCTGAGGAGTTCAACCAGGAGACTGTGAATTCCGCTTGCTATGATGTGCGCTGACTACCAGGGAGTGGTGTGGAATGAAGGAAGGCCCCAGCCGGCAGCCGGGGAAGGGAGGCCCCGACCCTGATCACCGGTCATGCCTAGGGACCCTACCCATGCATAAATTTCATGCACCGGGCCTCTAGTAAATAATATTAATACATGATAGTGATGCCACTGTCATTTAACCTAGTTATGAATAACTGGAAAGGAGCAAAAGGAAGTCCAAATATTACAGGCATGCCCAGTAAAGTCTGGGTGTAATAGGGAAGATACCTGTTTGTCACACCTGGGAACAGGTCATTGGCCAGAGTAGGTGTAGCCACTGCAAGGGTGGGAAGATGTAAGATATTTAATCTCCTAAACAAAGGAGCTTGCTCTCGCTTGCCTCTTGGTTCCTGCTCCTGGCTCACAGGACTCTATCCTCCTGCACTAGTCTGCACAGTTCACGGCCATGTGGACCTCACACGTAATGGACTGCAACTAGCCTAATGCAGTACAGGACCAGGCTACACCATGGAATGAAAACTTTGGACACTGGGTTTGCTTTTAGCTCTGCTGAATCCCCAGTGGCACATCTTCCAGAACTGGATTAAGGAAAATGGGACTTTGCACACCCAGAGATGTAATTCCATGAAAATAAAGCTTTCTACCACATATCCTCCCATGGGGCCTCCAGAAATGCTTTTTCCCATGGCACCCCAAGAACTCCCACTAGCAATGGAAAAAGACCATCCATGCATTTCTCCTATAACAATATCACAGGGAACATTGAAAGAGAATGTGTATAAAAATCTTGGCACACTCTCTGGCACTGAAATCTTAGCAAGTATATTACTGCATATTATTAGTGATATCGTTACCTGCAAAAAGAAAGACTAGATTACACAATCTTATATTAGGATTCATACTTTCTTGCATGGTTGCTTCTAGGCATATATAACTAAGAGTCTAGAATGTCTCTGGGGAGTTCAGAAGACAGTTGATGTTCTGGTCCTAGGAGGGCTGCCTATTTTGTAAAAGAAAGCTTGGGGGTAATTGAAACAGTTAAGATCATAATTCAATCCAAGCAATCTCCATATGTCCTTCAAAGCTTAGAGTGGCCTAGGCAGAGATAGATGATAGATAGATAGATAGATAGATAGATAGATAGATAGATAGATAGATGATAGATAGATGATAGAGAGTGAGGGTGGGGAGGGAGAAGTCAGTGAGGGTGGAGTCAGTGAGGAAATCCTCTAGTTTTGAGACTGGGGTAATATGCAGAGTATAGGCAGGTCCTGGCATTGGCATATGTCCATGTGGCTGTTAAATTAAGAGACAAGGAGGCCATTAGACTGGTGTGGTTCCAAGGCTATGGTAGCCTACATCCGCAAACCAAAATCTAAGCCTGTAAATGCCTCAAGGTTATGAAACCAAAGTACAAAAAAACAACCAAACCAATCACAAACAGCCCCCTAGGCTTCAAGCTTTAGCCCAGCAATGTCCTAGCTTTGTTTCCACCTCTTGTCTATAAAACTTTCCCCCAGGCTCCTCACCACTCTGGTTCAGTGCTGCCCATTCCAATGAATTTTTGTTACAAATAAACTCTTAAAATTTTAATATGCCTCAGTTTACCTTCTAACATAATAAGGTGTGAAAGTCTTGAAAAACTGTAAATATCAGTAAAAGTAGATAATTACAGAATATTTCTTCCTCTTTCTCCTTTATTCCCTTTCTCTACCTCTTTCTTTATAGCAATGACTACTCTCAAAGGGATCAAAAATCAAATGTTACTGCTTTTTCTGACCACAGAACATTTATAAATATTCAAGATTCCAAACCACAAGGTAAAGAACAACTTTTTCAAAAAAAACACAGCTCTAATATTCTAACATTGAAATAAGAGATTCCTTTTCTTCATAGATGCTATTATTCATTTTTATTGCTGCAACAGTTTTGCATACACACGATTTTAACATAATTTTTATGAGTAACAAATAAGCCTGTGAGGTGGTTTGACATTTCTGCATTTCATTAAACAAAATCTCTGGTTGTCTTTCCAACTAAAGTACAGCTGTTATGCTAATACTGGAAATATTAAACATTAATAAGGACTTGCCAAGAAAAAAAAAGCAATTTCCATTGTTTTCCTCACCCTGAGTTTATACTTAATAAAATTTCTCTGCAAACATCTATCTCCCAGCCAGTGCCTGAGGCGATGAAGTCCGATATAATAGCACCCAGAGTGCTGCATATTTTTTAGCTGGTCGTGGCTCTGCTGTGTGATCTGATAGGAGTGGAGACACTTATTACAAGTTACCTGGCAATATGACCTTATGGAGACAGATTGTACAGTACATCTTCCACTTTGCACAATGCCACGGGAGGTGGCCGTGACGCCAACTTGAGCACATTACAGATGCCATCAGAGCTGTTCCCCATCGTTCTCACTTAGGATGCAATATCCTGTGGTTTTATTTTGCAAAGTGTCCTCGAGAGCAAAATGTGGCCTTCTAAATGCTTCACCAAGTTAAATAATACTGTTAGAAAACTAGCCAGAAGCAACAGGAGAGAACATCTGAGCCCCTAAAAGCAGGGGAAATGAGATCATTCCAAATCAGACTTTAAAAGGTACACAAGGTTTGAGACAGAATCATGCAAATTGTGGAGTGGGGAAATGTGGAGTGTTTTGCTCCCCTCCCATTAACGTTACATCACTGCAGGTCCCACCCCCACCTGAGGGCACCCAAGACTGTCTTTTGTTGAACAGATATCTTATTTGGTATAAATTCATACCATACCCCTCACAGGGTGTTCCATTTTACAGAGACCTAGGAAAGGGCAGTGGATTTAAGCCAGGAAAGGGTTCATTAATGCAAGAATTCCAGAAGTAGCTTGGAGAGGGAGCCTGAGCCAGGAAGTCTGCCAGGATCTCAAGTCACATCCAAGAGGCAACTCCTTTTTTTTTTTTTCCTGAGATCACACAATCCTCACCCCTGTTTTTCACAATAGGACATGGGAGTACTGAGATTTTCCAGTTACAGTTTGAACCAAATCTCTCAAATTACTTGATCCCTGATATCTCTTATATAAAAGGCCCATGGCCGTCAGTCTGTAACACCCTCACAGCCAAATGAGCAGTCGCTCTCCTGGTGGGCAGGGTGGGGCGCGAGCTACTAGCAGCAGAGAGCTACAAGTGGTGGAGGGCGAGGCACAAGCTGTGAGTGGCGATGGGCAGAGCAGCCAGCTGAGGCAAGTGGAAGTGAGCTACACATGCACGATTTCATGCACGCTGGGCCTCTAGTGTATATGTATTTGAGAGTTCTAAAATGTCTAAGCAGTTCACTGACTTGGTAACTCCAAAACGGGGTGGGAGCTTCTCAAAGAATGGTCTCCCTGCCCGACTGGCATGTCTCAGTGGTTGAGCATCGACCTATGAACCACAGTTTGATTCCTGATTAGGTCACATGCCTGGGCTGTGGGCTCAATCCGCAGTGTGGGGCATGCGGGAGGTAGCCGATCAATGATTCTCTCTCATCATTGATGTTTCTTTCTCTCCCTTCCTCTCTGAAATCAATAAAAATAATTAAAAAAAAAAAAAAGAATGGTCCCCCTGAGCAGGCTGTTCTGTATGGCTAGAGATAGAGACAAGATTGAATCTAAATTGCCACTAAGGCATAAATCCATAAAGCATGTTTTCCTTCTTAATAAAGCCCTGAAATAAACTTTAAAACATTAACTCTTCTTTTCCTTTAAGGTGGTTTCAGGGAGAAGAGCTCTATGAGGCAAGGCAATTTCATCGTGTGATTTTACTTTATTTTCTTTAATACGTTTTTATTGATTTTAGAGGAAGAGAAAGGGAGAGAGAGATAAAAACATTGATGTGAGAGAGAAACATTGCACCCTAACAGGGGACTGAACCCACATGTGCCCTGGCATGTGCCCTGACTAGGAATTGAATCTGATGACCTTTTGGTGCATGGGACGATGCTCAGCCAACTGAGCCACACAGGCCAGGGCTGATTTTAATTTACTTAATTCTTTTAAAATATACTTTTTATTGATTGCAGAGAGGAAGGAAGAGGAAGGGAGAGAGAGACAGGGATGAAGAGAGGGAGGGAGGGAGGGATAGAGAGAAGTTAATGATGAGAGAGAATCATTGATTGGCTGCCTCCTACACCCGCCCTACTGACGGTTTACACTGCCCTACTGGGGATTGAACCTGAAATCCCGGCATGTGCCCTGTCTGGGAATCAAATCCTGACCTCCTGGTTCATAGGTCAAAGCTCAACCACTGAGCCACACCAGCTGGCAATTTACTTACTTTAAAAGGAGCCACACATCCTCCCATGGGTGTGTGATGAATTATTCAATGAAACATTTGGTGTTAAAAAAAAAAACAACAACCGATGCTATCCCTGACTCCAAAGTGAAGATACTCCTGTGCCCTACTGACACTTTCTATAAACCCTCCACAGAAAGGAGACAGAGGCAGGTGACTGACCTGGGACTTTCTACCTCAATCCCCTATTGCTCTCACTGATTCATTTCCTAAATAACTTAACCCAAAAAGAAAACATGTGAATGAGCAACCTTGATGTTCCTACAGTCAAAAAACTCCCTTTAAAAAAACAAAACTCCCTTGTTAATATTCACCAAATTGAAAAAATTCCAAGCTCTGAGGAAAAAAAATAATAATCCTGTTTAACACAGTAGAAGGGATGCTATTGATAAAGGTGTAAGGAGATGCTGGTCAGCACCAGCTAACAGAGTTCATCAAATCAGGCAGAAATGTGAAAAGCAGCCGACAGACAGAAATCCTTCCTCCAGCCAAGAGAGCCTTGGCCATTCAAAGCAGTCGTGTTAATTCCTTACAGCAACCCAGAGAGAGGCTTCTTTTCATACTATGATTAAAGGAAAAATTGGAAGAAGAGAAGGTCAAAAACTAACAAGTGACCTTCGTATTCGAGGCCAGGAACTGGGGAAAGGTCGAAGTTATGGACTGACAGTGAAGCCAGTGACAAAGTGATGGACTCACCTCTTTAGATTTCATAGGCCAGCATCCAAACCCTTACTTGCAGAGCAATCATTCTTTTAGAAATAAGACATTCTTAGATTTATACTTTGAAGAAAGTTATTTGCCTCTCTTTGTCTAATTAATATAAATTTCTCTCCTCTGCATTTCTCTCATGGCCATTGTGTTAACCAAGATCATAATATTGATGGTATTAGAGTGTAAATACTATATTCACCTGACAGGTTCGTGTACTAATTCTAGAAAGAAAAGTAAGGGGTATTTTTCTAGGTCATAGAACACTAAGCCTCAATCAATAGTAATAATTTTTTACATTTTATTTTTTACTTTTATTCTCTTTTCCATATACATTTAGTGTCTTTCTGTCAAATTCTATATTAAAAAAAATGCCAAGATTGTGTTTGGGATTTCATTGAATCCATGGATAAATTTCATAATTGACTTCTTTACAGTATGGAGTCTTCCAATACTAGACTCAATAGCAACATGGTAAATTATATTAATTTCTCGCCGAAACCGGTTTGGCTCAGTGGATGGAGCGTTGGCCTGCGGACTGAAAGGTCCCGGGTTCGATTCCGGTCAAGGGCATGTACCTGGGTTGCGGGCACATCCCCAGTGGGAGATGTGCAGGAGGCAGCTGATCGGTGTTTCTCTCTCATCGATGTTTCTGGCTCTCTATCTCTCTCCCTTCTTCTCTGTAAAAAATCAATAAAATATATTTTAAAAAATTATATTAATTTCTCTTAATGATCTCTTATACGTTTCAGTATAGAGGCAGTGCACAGCTGTCATTCTAAAAATTCCTAATTGATAATTATGAAGCAATGAAAAATGGCATCAGTTTTGAAATTTTGTCTTCCATTAAGTTTTGTCAGCAGATAGAAATACAATCAATTTTGATTTATTTACTTTATATCAATATGTAAAAAGAGACCTTGATAAATTCACTTATTAAGTCAAAGTTTAAAGATTCTTTTGGATTTTACACATACATAATTATGTCTCCTGTAACAAATGATGGTTTTATTTCTTTCCAATCTTCATGCTTTTTATATTGCTTTCTTCCCTTTTTACACTGCTTGGACCTCCAGTAAAACGTTGAATAAAAATGATTCTCAATGTCAAATAAAAGCTTTAAATATTTTAGCATTAAGTATAGGTGTTGCATTTAGTATCCACTAGACCTGAAAATATGTGTGATCCAATTATTCTACTCCTAGGTACATTATGCTCACTCTAAAATATTTGTAATGTTATAATAGCAGCAGTGTTTCTATTAGCCTCAAACTAGAAACCACACATGTGCCAACCAACTATAGAATGGATAAACTGATATACATACACTCTGAAATACTATACAGCACCAAGAATGAACTCACTACAACTATACACAAGATCAACTGCACAAAAGTGAGGGGGGAAAGGCAGATACACAAGCGTATATTCTGCATGATTCCATTTATGTAAAAGACCAAAATGAGGTAAAATTAGTCTATGTTCTTAGAAGTCAGTAAAGAAGTGATCATTGGAGAGGTAGTGAATGAAAAGAACAGAAGACTTCTAGAGAACTAGTCATGTTTTGTTTCTTGAACTAGTTGCCAGTTACATAGGTGTTGTCAGTATGTAAAAATTCATTGAGTTTAACATTTATGGTTTGGACATAAATTCGTATTTTAAAATGCAAAAATGAGGTTCCATTGATTTCCAGATAAAACCCCAAATCATCAGGCCCATAGAATGCCCTCCCACCACCACCACCATTTGCTGTCACCCAACCTTGTGCTTTATGTTCCAGTCACATACACACAACTCCTGGCATGCTCCATGTACTCTCTTTCCCTCATTCATCCTTTCCCCTTGGTATTTTTTATCAGAGGCAGCACAGTATAGTCATAAAAGCACAGATTGGGAGACATCTGCCTGAGCTTGAATGCAGTCTCTGCCACTACTCAGTTCTGTCATCTTGGGCAACTTACACGAGTGTTCTGTGTAGGGATAGGAATAGAGTTGCCTCATAAACTCTGCTCAGATGCCACCTCTGTTCCTTATCTGAATGGTTGAATGTGGGGACCCTACTCTGTGTTTTTCTCTCTCACCCGGGGCTAACTCCCCCATCACAGCTCTTACTGAATTGCATTATAGATACATATTAGTTTACTAGAGTTGCCATATCAAACCACAGATGGGGTGGCTTAAACAGAAACTTCCTCAAAATTTTGGAGTCTCAGAAATATTAAGATCAAAGTATCAGTTGCATTGATTTCATTCTGAGGCCCATTTCCTTAGCTTGTAAGTAACTGCCTTCTCTTGTCTTCATTTGGTCTTCCCTCTCTGCAGGTCTGTATCCTAATCTCTTCTTAAAAGGACACCAGTCATATTGGATTTAGGACCCACCAATATGACCTCATTTCAATTTATCTCTTTAATACTCTATTTTCACATATAGTCATAATCTGAGGTGCTGGTTGTTAGCATCTAAACATATAAAAGGGGGGGCCCAATTCAGCCTATATCAAAGTATTTATTCATCTCTCTCCCCTCTCATGATGATTCCTAAAAGAAGAGGTTGTCTTACTGCCTGGATATCCCAACTCCTAACACAGCATCGGGCACATAGGAGACTTTTTTCCCTCTTTTCACTGAATTTATTGGGGTGACACACTGGTTAACAAAATTATACGGGTTTCAGGTGCACAATTCCACAACACATCATCTCTTCACTGTAAATAGGTGCTACAGAGGGAAGGAAGTTCATACAAACAAGCTCATGGGAGCGAAACTCATCATTTCTTTTTCTTGTTTAACCCATCATTTCTTGAAAGGCACTGATGATCTAAGGAAAGCAGAAGAGCTCCACTCAATAAAGTAAATGATTAGAGTTGAAAACGAATGTTGATGAATGCAATATACTGACCCAGTTGGGGCTGACAGAAGCACAGCTATAATTCTAGATCAATCACTCTGAAGTGAAACTTGACTTTTCTTAGTAATAGTTCTTTGATATTAATTATCCAGTAACTCCTACTTCTGTGCTGTTTTGGTTGAAAGTCAACAAGAATGACTTGCATAATTTCTTCTCTTTATTTTTAATTTAATTTTAACAGGCAATCCATTCACTTAAATTAAAATAACAATATAAGAAGGTCTAAAGAAATCTTCCTCTCAATTCTGTTCCTGTCTACACTTTTCTTAACAGGCATGGTTTGATCTGACAAGTAAAGTTCTTCTGAAGTTAGATCCATATTTTTAAATTTATTTGAATTCCAGTTTATAGTGTTAGTAACCCTTGATGAAATAAGGGTTTCTACAGTGGAGGAAATACAGGTTAATACAGTGGAGGAAAGAGATGGAGGAGGGTGGTGGAGTGACTTTCTAGGACCCAGTTCTGGAAGAGGTGTACATTACTGTTACCCATATTCTATGGTCCAGTTTCAGTCACAGGTCGCACAGAAAAGCAAAGAGAGCTAGACAATGTCCCCAGCTGAGCATTCACCCCCCAGGAACAACCCTATGGTGTGAAAGGAAAGAAGGACTCTTTGGAAGCAGTTGGTGGGCTCTGCACACAAAAATACCTTGCTGTGTTTCTGCTGCCTGAAAGGGCGAGGGCTAGGCCCTCCACCTTGCCCCAGGGTAAGGGCTAGGCCCTCCACCTTGCCCCAGGGTAAGGGCTACGCCCTCCACCTTGCCCCAGGGTAAGTGCTCCATCTTACCTTGGCCACGTGCTTGGCAAGGAGCTTCTTCCCGGAAGTCTAAGCCTCTGCTAGCCACACCCAGGAACAAGACACAGACTTGTGCCTGGCCAATCGGCAGAGCACAGTCCTTTCTCCTCCCCTTCCTCCAACTCCCCCTATATAACCCGTCTCCACACAGAGTTATCTCTCTCTGCTTCCTGTCGCTGCGTCGGCAAGGTGGGGGAGCCGAGCTAGCTCGAATACAGATTCTTATGCTTTTGCATCGGATTGGCTGGCTCCCTGATGTGGTTTCTTGGGAATCTTGAAATCTGGGCATAACACTGCCATTGTTTGACTTTAAGTACTTTACTCAAACACTGAACTGGTTCATGCAAAACTTACTTTTGTTAATACGTGAAATTGTGTTATTTAAAAAACACACAATTAATTCCAAGAAAAATTTCCTCAAAGTTCGTCATCCTCTAAGCTCCTTATCTGTAAAACAGTGTCCTTATCTGTTAAACGATAATGCTGAACTAAATCTTCCAAGCATCGTCTGCATGAAGCTGGGATATTATAGTTTAATGTGCCTTGACGTGAATAAGATGTTGGCCACAAAGCCAAAATCCCCAACCATTGCACACTAACTTTTCAGTTATTTCTTTCTTCTTTCCTAGGGTCTCCCAAAGAATATGGCCTTGTCTTCATAGGAGGCTAATGTTAAGAGGTAAAGATCGGCATATCCCTAATCTCTGCACCTCCCAAGTCAAACAGCTTCCCAATTTGCTGTTGATTGAAATAGTTAGCCAGAATCTCATCAGATAAAGGGCTTCAATTAAGTTCCACAGTATGAGATTATAAAGTGCCTACTCTTTGTCAAATACTGAATTGTACCGGAGGTACAAAGATGAAAGACAAAATTTGAACCCAGAAGGAATTTATGTTCTGAAAGCTTATGATTTGTTATATTGGGTACCCACATGAAAAGGTAACAATAAAAACCACAGATGATTTGTCTGCCAAGTTGAGTAATTGGGGAGAGCAAACAGTGCCAACAGGGGCAGTGAGAGGCCTGACCTGAGTGGCTTTTGTAACATGAAGATGAAGGCCTAACTCTGTAATGTAAAGCATGAAGGAAGCAGTAAGCAATTCCAGTAAGCAATTCCTAACCAGGCAAAGCAAACTTGGACTCGCATGAGGCTCTGCCCTCTAAGGGGGCTAAGGTCAAGGCTTCTTCAATTCCTGCCTATAATCACCACCTTGGTGTATGGTGGGAAATACAACCTTGTCAATCACATGTTTCTATCAGGAAAGAGACTAAAACCCATGTAATCCAAGAGCATCTTTTCAATGATGGATAAAACTCAAAAAGATCAAAGATCATTCATCTCTGGAATAGATGGAATTAAGAAAAATGCCATTAGCTTCACCTCCATCTTCCTCCTGTTGACATAGTTGATAGTTCTGGGCAAATAACATGATTTTCCATTGTGTGGTTTACAAAAAGGAAAGCCAGTTATGTGTAACTGTAGCACTAAATTATATTAAATCCAAGTTTAGGAAACTCTATCCACAACCCCCACTCTTCTCCACATTCCTCAGCAGCTATCAGGTAGCACAGCTTCTGGTTACACATGATTTTCAGAACCCAAGCCATTTTTGAAAAGAGGTGAGGAGGAAACTGGTCTTGCAAGGCATGTCAGGCCATAAAAACTGTGAACAATGCACTGCCCTAGGCGGGGGTGGGGGGGTGGGGAAGGTCGTTATCTCTGGCCCCAGGACAGATGATCAGATATGGCCTGGGGACCTCAACACCTGGGGGCCTTCCTGTAAGCCCACCAAAGGGGGCAGAATCATATCTGCAAGACAAAGACCCCAGAAGGTTATAAAAAGCGAAGCCTCTGCATGTTATTTCACTCTGATTTGGAAATTATTCCCAGAGTCCACTAGTGTTAATAAACGGGGTCCCTCCCTTTCTCTAGGAAGCATGCTTGGTATTTCTTTGGTCTTCTGTAACAGAGGGAGAGTTAGCAGTTGTGTAACTATGTGGTTTCCAATATTGTAAAGAAAGCCAAAGAGAAATTACTAGCCCTAGTTTATAGACACTTAGGTACAAGCCCAAGTCTGATGTTCTAAGTGAAGAAATCATTTAGAACACACGTTTTTTGGTTCCAAATTCAGTTTCTCCTACCCTGTCTCCCTGTTGGGATGGCCTTTCTTCTACCCAACAGTGTAGAAACTAGTCGTCTACAGAACAGTGTATATGGCAGGTCAATGTTGCAACACACAAAATAAACAGTACGAGGCCCCATACTTGAAAGTACCGAATGAAAGGGCGAGGACTACGCCCTCCATCTTGCCCCGGGGTAAGGACTATGCCCTCCATCTTGCCCCAGGGTAAGGGCTACGCCCTCCATCTTACCCTGGATCCTCCATTTTTGGGCAGCCATGTGCTCGGCAAGGCTTCTTCCCGAAAGCCCAAGCCTCTGCTAGCCACACCCAGGACTTCTTTAAACTAACCAATGACAATCAAGGGAAGTGCGCACCATAGATATGACTACATCCTGTGTAACAAGACACCGACTTGCGCCTGGCCAATCGCCAGGGCCCACAGTCCTTTCTCCTCCTCTTACTCCAACCCCCTATAAAACCCCTCTTCCCACAGTGCTAGCCCTCTCTGCCACTTGCTGCTGCATCAGTAAGGAGGGTAGGGGAGCCAAGCCCAGGCTTGAATAAAGACTCTTATGCTTTTGCATTGAACACGGCTGGCTCCCTGGTGTGGTTTCTTGGGGATCCTGAAATCTGGGCATAACACTGATTAGATCTAAAAGAAACTGAAGCTTATCAGCCCAACCCCAACCCCCTCATTTTACAGATGACGACACAAAGACTCAAGGACTCTAGGGAACTCACACAAGACTGAAATGAAAAATCATGCCTATCTCATGGTCCAGTCTTGGCACCAAACCATGAACTTGCTGTATACTTTATCACATAGTTTCCTACCTATCATTATGGATAATTATTTAATTATTTCTCTTTGGGATGTAGATAATTCATTCTCATTGACACGTGTCTCCTAATCAGCTTCCCACTCTTCCTGCTTCCTCACTCTTCTGACTGACAGCAATCCTTGGAGTAAAAACAAACACTATGGCCTTGTGGGAAGTCTAGCCAGAGAGCCCAGGTATAGGGAAGGGACCGCAGCTGGTGCTGATATTTCAAAAACTGCTGACTGGAGACCAGAGTACACAATAAACAGGTCAGCCTTAGGCAGAAATGGGGTGGCTCATAAGAAGCATGTTTTAAGGGATCTTGAAATATGACCCCCCACTGGGAAGCTACTGTTATGACTACATTACTCTATTCAGTAATGAGGGACTCCTTTCTTTCATTACATTCCTAACATGCCTGGGATGATTGGAGGGAAAGGGTCAGGAAATATGTTATTTATACCTTAGTGGGGTGCGATTTAATTAAATCGCTCTCCTCCTAACACATATTTGAGCTCGGCCCCAGGAGGAGTTTAATAGCTGTAACTGGAAACGTAAGAAAGTAATTTTGAAAGGTGGGCAGTTCTGGAAAGGGCAGTCTGGCCCTAGGGAAATGCGGCATGAGGTTTGGCAATCTAAGAGCGTCCATCCACTGGGAGGCGGGTCACAGAGATGAGGCAGGAGAAAGAGAGAGGATGTCATGAAAGTGGAGAGGGGAGTGGGAAAGAGATGGGAGGTAGCCCAAGGCATGCCCAGGTAACGTCCCCAAGTTTCCAAGTTTTAAATCTGACAGCTTCTTTATGATAGTTTAGAGGTCTCCGGAACTAGATGAAGGTTTAAGGCCTCCTGCTTCTTTATTTTCCTCCTGGATTAGGTCTGTTGGGCACTTTACCCTCCCACAAAATAAACAGAAAGGTTTATGAGGGGGAAGCACAGCAATATAGTACTGCCATGAAGAGGAAGCTGTCAGACGCCCACACGCAGTCACTCACAGAGACGGCCATCTGGGAAGGACCATTTTTTAAATTGTGCTTTGGCTTTCTTGGCCTCGAGAGATTTTATTAAGCCCCTGTAGCAATGAGCAATGGTTTCCATTTGAGGGCCGTTCCTTTTTACTGGAAGAAGAGTGTGGCTGAACCATGGTCAGAGGGTCAGGGTCCAGAGGCCGCTGAAGCCATCTCGGTCACCTTGTTGAGGGATTAATGCATGGCCCTTCTAAAAGGCAAGCTTGATCGTATTTCTTTCCTGCTTAAGTTTTCCGTGGCTTCCAGTTCTCACTGACACGAGCCATGCTCCTCCGTGTAGCCTGCAAGGGCTCAGGCCTCATGGCTGAGCACCCATTGCACCCACCCCCTCCTCCCACAGTGAATTTCCTGTAGCTCCCCAAACGAATGAAGTACCCATCAGCCTTCAAACACTCTATTTCTAGGATCAATTTCTCCTCTACATCCTTTAATTCCTCAGTCAATGGTTGCATCCTGGATTTAGTGAGATGCAAACCGTAAAGACCACGTGAGTTCAAATCCTGGCACTTGTTCACTGGCTGAGGACCTTACTTAGGCTGTTAGTACCTTGATTTCATCATCTGCAAAGTGGGAAGTGATAATAGTACTTTGTTCACGGGATTGTGGTGAAGATAAAATAAATGAATCCACACGGGGCATTTAGAAGTGTGCATTGGATTTGATGCGTTCTCAATAAACTTACCCATGATTGTGGGGTGCCTCTGCTAACCTCTTACAATTAGCTGATAATGAATTCCTCCCTTCCATCACATAACTATCACATCTGCCAAAAGTGCATAGATAAAATTTTTGTCAGTTGATACCCTATTTCAATCCAAACAGGTGAGTCAATGGTTTGATTTTCTTTTAAGTGAGTTTGTCTTCTTGTAGTTGTGAACTCCTGGAGAGTAAAGGCTGTATCTTAGGTTTTGTGTATCCAGTGCCTGGCACATATTAGATGCTCAATAAATGTCCAATAGCTCAGACTATTCCTGTGCCAGCAGAATGGAGACATTTATAATTCCCTAAACCTTGTCAGAGAGCTTTCTCAAGCATTGTTTTATTCTGCCTTCACAGCACTGAAGATTCTTATCCTCTTGTTAGTGATAAGAAAATCAAAGCATGAGGAAGTTAAACTACTTTCCTAAACTCACCCAGTGTTTTAGAAGACCTAGAATTAACCCTAAATGTCCCAACACACAGCCTGCACTGAACAGGAAATGGCAGGGCCCCTGATGTCCACTCTTGCTCGCCTTGTTTCACATCACCAATGAAGCTGCCCCTACTCCCTAGAGGCACAATTACTCCCTCCTTGAGGATTCTATAATTTTTCTTATAGGTTTTTAATAAAACACATTCATATATTTATTTATTATCTTCCTTACTGGACTATGAAGTTGTAAGCTGAGAAACCACAGTTCTAACCATAGGTCCTGATATAATAGTTAACATGAGCTGAGGTTCAGCAAATGGTCATGGAATAAATGAGCAACAAAATGGCTAACAAAAGTTTAGAAGAACCCAGTCAGTGTAGCTCAGAGGTTGACCATCCACCTATGAACCAGGAGGTCACGGTTCAATTCCCAGCCAGGGCACATGCCCAGGTTGCTGGCTGGCTTGATCCCCAGTGTCGGGCATGCAGCAAGCAGCCGATCAATTCACTGATGCTTCTCTTTCTCTCTCTCTCTCTCTCTCTCTCTCTCTCCCTCCCTCCCTCCCTCCCTGAAATCAAATATATATATATAGTTTAGAAAAAAGACAAAGAAGTGGGGACAGGGAGGAGAGAAAAGAAGACAGGGAAAGAGAGATGGGGGGGAGGTGAGAGGCAGGCTGGCTGGTGCTGTGTCTGACCATGTTTCAAAGCCAAAAGCACACCATAAATGTTTAGCTCATGAGTTTGCCTACCCACATTCTGTTCACCATTAATGAGAATAGTTGAGAGTCAGTGTATTTGCAAACATTTCCACTCAAACACAAGAACTGGCAAAATAAAGAGTGTCCCAGCTTTCTGTTACTCATTACCATGGCTGCCCAGAGAACATTATATTTTTCGGAGGTAAAACACATAATACTCTCATTTCCTGGGGTAGAACAGTAATTTAACTAGAAATGGGGAATATAGACAACAAAGACCATGGCTATCATTTTGTCACATGCACACAAAAGAAAGGCAGTAGCTATGTGTGTACATGTGTCTATGTGTGTGTATGTGTGTATCCTTAGTAGCTTCTGTAAGAGCAAACTGAAATACTCATAACTCATGAAAAATTATAAAGTAGTTCATTGACCTACTCTCTTCTTCATCCATACCTCATATAAAACACAGTGCCTGCATACAGCAGGCATTCAATAAATAGATAAGAATTAAAAGGAGTAACATGCAAAGAGCCCAAGTCATTCTCACATGCAATATGACATGCACATGAAGCAGAAAATCTGTCAGTGCCTACCAAGCCATGACATGCACAGATCCTTCCACACAGGAATTCCACTTCTAGAAATGTATCCTGTGGGCAAATATATGTGCCCTGCAGCTTTAACTCTAACAACTAAAATAATTAAATCTCTATCAAGAGGGAAATGCTGCTAAAAAAGAACGGGATGGAGTTTATATAAAGTCACAACTGAAAGCCTTTTGAACCATGTTAAGTTAAAAATGAATGTCACTGAATAATATGGGGACTGAAGTTCATGTCAAAGTGTTACCGGGGAGGAGAGGAGATGGCGAGACCTTGGTTCTTGTCTTCTTAAGGGGAATATTTCAATCAAGAGACAAAGTGTAGAAAAGCAACAAGAATTTGTTGAGCGCAGCAAAAACATACTTAGGAGGGCGAAACAAGGGAGGACATAGAAGAAGCAATAGGCACGCCTAGGCTGGGCTGCCTTAGCTCACTGGGAAGCCAGAGAAAAGGGGGCCTTGGAGACAGGTTCAGGGGGTTAGCCCGGGATGAGCTGCCACTGCCCATTGCTCCCCTGGCTGCTAGCCTCCTCGGGTCCTTAGAGGTTAGGGGATTCATGCGGGGAGGAAGGGGGTATGGAGAGAGGGAAAGGGAATGGCATGGGCATGCTCCCTGAAGGGAGAACATAAAAAGGTACATGTATGTGTATATGTACGTATATGTATGTGTATATGTATATGTATATGTATATGTATATGTATATGTATATACAGATCAGTGTGTCCTGAAGCCTCTTGAGGCCACTGGTATTTTAGGGAGGAGGGAAATCAAGATAAGTTTTACCTTTTATGCTATATACCCTCATATCTTTAAATTTTTGTCATAAGAATGTAAATTTCTAATAGAAAAAATTTAGAATGCCTAGTATATACCAGTAATAGATCCTAAATGTTTCCTTCTATCCATATACCTTTTAGTGTTACAATTTTTATTATTATAATCGCTATTACTATCACTGTCATTATTAACTTCAGATACAATTTTAGAGAACAAATATAATTTCAGGGACAATTCTGCCCCATTAGAGGGCTTTTCCATGAAGCTTTGGATCTGATGGTTCATTTATGACCCACACTACAGGTCTAGATCCCACCACCTGAGCTAAGGGAGGAACAAAGGTTAATAAAAACACATAACGGAAAGGCGGGGGCATTCTCCCTTGTCTCTGTTTGTGGTGTCATTTGTCTCTCTGTTAAACTGCAATAAAGACAATAAAGGGAAATCGGCTGTGAAAAATGATGAAAACAGTTCAAATGAGAAAAGCATTTTAATGGGGAAGGGACCACTACCATGCAAAGCAATGAGTGGGAGAGGGGCACATAAAACCCTTAAGACAATTCATTAACCACAAATTATGGGAGGCAACTCAACTCCTTTCCCCCAAATCATGTTTATGTTCAGAGTGATGGATGCCTTCAAGCAAATTCTCATTCTTATGTCTCTGCTGCAAAGACAGTAGGCGGAAGCAGTATGTTTGAGGATAGGATCTGCCCTGCTCATTCAGTTTGTAGTAGAAAGGTGGCCCCATTAAGGGCATAAAGAGAGAGACAAGCCCAGCTGGCATGGCTCAGTGGTTGAGCAACAACCTATGAACCAAGAGATCACACAGTTGGATTCCCAGTCAGGGCACATGCCTGGGTTGCAGGCTCAATCCCCGGGGGGGGGGGGGAGTGCAGGAGGCAGCTGATCAAAGATTCTCTCTCATCATTGATTTCTATCTCTCTCTTCCTTTCCCTTCCTCTCTAAAATCAATTTTAAAAAAAACTTTAAAAATTAAAAAGAAAACACCTACCAGCCTATTGTCATATATGCATACAAGGTCTTTGGTAGATTATCTCCTACCCACCTATCCACTTGCACCTTCTGTGAAACAGATAATGCTTGGGGGGAGGGGGGAAGGGTGTTGTGAAGTAAAAATGGAAATAGCAGCACTGCTCTTAAGCATAACTACTTTATAGATTCAGATATTGCCTGGTTGGTATGATGAAAGCTCTGATCTACCCATGGGTGTTGGTTGCCCATCTGTAAAATAATTAGTTTGGACTTTATCATCTCTGAAATTGCTTCCAGATCTAAAATTCCATCACTCTGTAAAATACTGATTTACTTTTTAAAATTTATCTTGCAGGATTTTGTTTTTGTTTTGTGACTTAGGGCGCTGTTCATCTGGAGGAAAACACAGGATTGGTTGCCCCCACTGCAGCCTTGGTTGGCCATCTGTTCATGAAAATTGGGGGTTAGGTACCATAAACTTAAGATTGCATTCAAGAAATCTAAGGAAGTCTATTAGAACAGTCCTTTCCTCCTAAGCCTTAGGACCTAAGGGCAGTCTGCCCAAATTATTTTTATTGATAGTATTAGAGAATTGTTTTGGCAATGATAATCACTAGAATGCAAGCTCTATGAAGTCAATGATTTTTTTTCTATTTTGTTTCCTGCTGTCTCCCATTTTTAAAAACAGCTTTAACATATAATAGATACACTTTAAAACTCACCACCCTGAAGTGTATAATTCCATTTTCCTTAGTTTAGTCACAGAGAGGTAGACCTATCACAAGGACTTCATTTGGGGTGATGAGAAAGTTCTGGGTTTAGATAGTGTAGCACTATGAATGTCCTTAATGCTACTGAATTGTACACTTTAAAAAATGGTAAAAATGACAGATTTTATGTATATTTCACATTTCTAATCTTTTTTTAAAATAAGGTGCTCACTGAAGCATACACTTCTTGTGTTTTCATTCTCCAGCTCAAATATTATTGTTGACCATCTAATAGATTTTAGAACCCTGAGACACATTTGAAATTGCTTGGACAGTGGTTTTCTCCAGGAAAGGGAATGAGTTTCCCTTCTTCATATTAATCTATATTTTCTAAAATAAGCATGCATAAAATTTTGGACAGAAAATAATTATAAACATCAGTTTTAAATATTAAGAACAAATGTAATTATAACTTTTTCACAAAGAATCTCAAAGAACTTTGAGTATGAGGAAAATACTAACTTTTGGGAATACTGCCTTGGGTATCTTTTTCTACAGCATTCCAAAGCATGATTTTATGTTTATGCTCATTAGGAAAACATAACATTTTGCATATATCCAGCATTTCCTATATAAACTATACCATTTGATTTCTAAATATTCTACTTATAGATGTATTCCAGAAATACATCTATACATACACTTTTATATACATCTAATTTTAGATGCATAGACAATAACGGAACAGCCATATTTTGTAACTTTTAATGAATGAATGCTTCCCATCATTGACTATCAACAGCTGCTAAAAAAAGAAGCAACCAGACAGTAAGTGCCTACAAATGGAAAAACACAGTAACAATTATCAAATAGCATTGTAAACAACAACAACAACCAAAACTACCTGTATCTGATGAAACCTACTAGACTCAATTTCCAACTTATAGAAAATACAGAGATCAAAGAACCTATTATGTAAAACCATGGGGGATAATCATCAAAGCCAGACTAGGAAAAACTCTAGGACAATCATTCCTTCAACAAAGCAAAGTGTTAAAATTTTTCAGGTCCAATTCATACATATGGTTTAAGAATTATAATGTGTATGAGGATTTGAAATTTGAACGAGGTATTTGAGGATATTAAGAAGTGATTAATATTTTATTTGTGACAATGCAATTATGCCTATTTTTTAAAATATTATCTGTGGGAAATACACACTGAAAGTGTTTACAGATGAAATAATTTGATTTCTTCAAACAAATATCAAATGGGGTAAATAAATGGGTGGAGATATTAATGAAACAATATTGTCATGAGTGTATAGTTTCTGAAGCTGAATGGTGAATGCATGTTGAGTTTACTTTACTAGTATTTTTACTTCCACATATGATTTAAAAGTAATGGAAAGGTCAAAAAAATTTAATTTTCTTCAAAAAATTTAATGCTGGGGAGAAGAAAATTGGAAGTTTATTATTTTATTTGTTTTTATTCTTTTGAGTTTGGATACTATGCAAGACATAATTCACTTTTGAGTAAAATTCTCTAGCTGGAATTCTCCATTTACCACTGTCAAGTATATAAACTGGAGGAGTAATTTTTCTATGATCTGCCTTCCTGAAATTGCCGAGATGTAATATACCCAATGGTCTATATCTTGATATCACGTGACTTGCTCACAAATGATGGCAGAAAATGTCCAATTTTACAGCTACTTTTGAAAACCTTTAATAGTCAGTATTTTAGAAGTACATTAGTACATCTGACAAAGTTAGAATGTAAACTGTATCAAGTTTGGAGCAAAATTATGGTGTGATAAAAATGTGCAGAACTGGACAATAGAATAGCTCTCTGAATCTCATGGAAATGTACTCTATTATCCATCATGG
This sequence comes from Myotis lucifugus, assembly GCF_000147115.1. Lineage (NCBI taxonomy): Eukaryota > Metazoa > Chordata > Mammalia > Chiroptera > Vespertilionidae > Myotis > Myotis lucifugus. Next base: position 6,516,935 of record NW_005871064.1, read on the forward strand.
ATATAAAACACAGCGTGTTTAAGGATTGGGCAAGATAGAATACCAATTTTTCTCTAGGCAAGCAGATATATTCTGACTCAAATAGCAAATATCATACAAATATGTAGCAGCAAAAAAAAATCAACATCAGCATATTATAAAACAAACAGTACAGTACAAATAAAACCTATTTTAAATAATCATATCTGTGATCATGTTGGTATTATTATACTGAGACAGGTACATGGATATTGTGAGATAAAGTGAGTAATTATGATGGTGCTATTAAGAACCCAGAGATTTGGCAAGGAAGAAAAGACATATAGATGTAATATAAAAGAGATTACATTAAAAAAATACACACACCCATAATTCTAAGTTTGAATTGGAAATATCTGTGTGAACTTGATATAATTTATGAGATACATATAAAACAGCAACTAAACTGATAGCAGTGAGTGCTTCCAGCAACAAGATGACGGTTTATAAGTATACTTTCCTACTTTAAAAAAGGAAAGAAAGAAAGGAAGATGCTGAAACCAGTTTGGCTTGGTGGATGGAGCGTCAGCCTGCAGACTGGAGGGTCCCAGGTTCGATTCCGGTCGGGGGCATGTGCCTTGGTTGCGGGCACATCCCCAGTAGGAGATGTGCAGGGGGCAGCTGATCGATGTTTCTCTCTCATCGATGTTTCTGGCTCTCTGTCTCTCTCCCTTCCTCTCTGTGAAAAGTCAATAAAATATATTTAAAAAGAAAGAAAGAAAGAAAGAAAGAAAGAAAGAAAGAAAGAAAGAAAGAAAGAAAGAAAGAAAGACAAAAAAACAAGAAGTAAAGGGGTAACAATTCTTCTCTCTACCCCTCAAAAGAGGACAAACTTTCCCAAAACTAGTTTTGAACTTTGAAAAGTTGACCAAGTGCAAAAAATAAATTGAGAAGTATTTATGGAAAATAGCTAGTCCTTCAGCTAAAAACAAAGAGTATGTAGTCTTCTTAGCTGGGACTAAAATCCATCTCCCCATCTTTAGCTTGGTCAGTAATAATGGCAGTGTTGCCAACATGGCGGTGGCCAAGATAACATTAGTTACAAAAGAAAGTGGCACAATTTTAGAACAGGAAAAAAATAAATATATAACGGTAGCACTATCAATAGGAAATACATGGAAAACTGACAGCTCCACTAGCCTAAGGTTATGGTCCTAGTTGAAGCAAGAGTTAAACTAGCCTTTAACTTGTTGGAGATATCTTAGCAGAGAGCCATAGAAGAGATGAGATAAACTTACCATGCATTCCTGGGAAGCTATGCTTATGTGTGAGACATACCCAAGAGAGTTGAATATAAAAGTCCAAGAAGATTTGAGAACTGGCTGAACATTGACTGTTCCCCAACCCCTGCAAAGATCAATCAGCAAAGAGAGGAAGATTTATGAGCTAAAGGTATTTGAGCACAACATAATTCCCTAATCATTGGCCGACTATTAAGCTATGTAGACACTGAGGCAACTCCTAGGAAGTCAGGCTAAACAACAAAAATAAACTCTGAGCAGAGAAAAGCAACTACACACTTCAAGGAGATAAATTCCACAATTTAATTCCAGGTAAGTTAAAGAAAACAAAACAATGACAAAAAAAAAATCAGAATATAAAATTACTATATTAGCTAAAATACCCAGTTTTCAACAAAATATTACAATATATGTAAAACAAACAGGAAAGAGTGACCCATACTTTAAGAATAGAAAAACAAAAACACTCAATGAAACTGAGTAGACCTAGATGTAGGATTGTGCAACCAGAAACTTCAATGCAGCTATAATAAATATGACATAAAAATTAAAGGAAATAATATTCAAAGTACTGAAGGAAAATTTGATAGCAAGACAACAAATAGGGGATCTAACTAGAGAAAGTATAAAAAAGAACCAAATGGAAATTTCCAAGTTGAAAAATTTAGTAACAAAAATGAAAAATTCACCAGAGGAACTCAACAGCAGATTTGTAATGGTGAAAGGAGTTTTTAGGGGTAAAAGAGGCAGGTTGAGGGAGTTTAAGGAATTAGGGGGCTCATGGGGGAGGGGAGGCATAGTTGGTTGGGGGCTTGGAGCTGCCAAAATAAATACATTCACAAAGAACAAAAGGTGTCACAGGATAAGGGAAGAGGAAGACATCCATTCATAGAAGATAGGGAAAAGCCACAGGGTATGGAGAGAAAGAGAAAATAAACTTTCATAGGAGATAGAGAAATGCTGACAAATGGGAGAAAGAGCAAAACAGATTTTCACAGGAGATAGAAAATTCTACCACTTAAGGGCAAGAAAAAAAGGGGGGTTTCACATGGGGTTTGAGCATTGAAGTTGATATTCTAATAAGAAGGGAGTATCAAGAGACAAAGAACTGCAGCCTTTATCAACCTTAGGAAAAGAGGCTTAGTGGACTACCACTTTTGGGACCCCCTCTCCCCATGTGGGAATCTGTACTTGTTTCCAATAAATTTCCCCCTTTTCATATACTACCTTTTGTCTGTGGCTTCATTCTTTGAATCCACCTGGACAAGAACCCAGGAAAGAAATCACCCTTGCATCCTGCTCAGAGAGAAACCCCGCTCAATTCAATGGCAGGAAGAAGAATTGAAAGTGAAAGGACGAGGACTATGCCCTCCATCTTACCCTGGGTCCTCCATTTTTGGGCAGAGCCATGTGCTCAAGGCTTCTTCCCGGAAGCCCAAGCCTCTGCTAGCCACACCCAGGATTTCTCTAAACTAACCAATGACAATCAAGGGAAGTGCACGCCATAGAGATGACCACATCCTGTGTAAGGAGACACCGACTTGCGCCTGGCCAATCGGCAGGGCCCACAGTCCCCTCTCTTCCCCTTACTCCACCCCCCTATAAAACTCCTCTTCACATTGGGCTAGCTCTCTCTGCTTCTTGCTGCTGTGTCAGCGAGGAGGGGGAGCCGAGCTAGCTCGAATAAAAGACTCTCTGCTTTTGCATCGGACTCGCCTGGCTCCCTGGTATGGTCTAATGGGGATCTTGAAATCTGGGCATAACAGAAAGAAAGTAAAGAAAATTGAACAGAGCCAGAGACTTATCAGAAAACCATAAAGCATCAATATATATAAAATGTAAGCCCCAGAAGGAGTGGTAGAGAGAAAGTAGAAGATCATATCTGAGGTGAACTTCTAGTTCCCCTGACATGAAAAGATTAAAGTCATTACTTTTATTCTTACAACATAAAAAAGTTGAAGAAACTGAAGAAAAAAAAAGACTTTTCTTAGACTCAGAGAACCGGTTTCATAGAGCAAACCATCAATCTGAAGAGAATTATTATCTAGTTGAATCTAGCTGAATCTAGAACAGTGGTTCTCAACCTGTGGGTCGCGACCCCTTTGGGGGTCGAACGACCCTTTCACAAGGGTCGCCTAAGACCATCGGAAAACACATATATAATTACATATTGTTTTTGTGATTAATCACTATGCTTTAATTATGTTCAATTTGTAACAATGAAAATACATTCTGCATATCAGATATTTACATTACGATTCATAACAGTAGCAAAATTACAGTTATGAAGTAGCAATGAAAATAATTTTATGGTTGGGGGTCACCACAACATGAGGAACTGTATTAAAGGGTCGCGGCATTAGGAAGGTTGAGAACCACTGATCTAGAAGGTTACAGCCAATATCTGCTTATCTGGAGCAGAAGACAAGAAAGCAACAAACCAGTAGGAATACCTAAGTGGTAATTTTGATGAATTGCTGAAGCTTTCAAACTAGCTTGAGAGTGGGAAATGCCTGGGGGTTGCAGCAGGCTTAAAGGGACCTCCACACTTAGTTTTTTATGCCATCAGGAGTTCAACCATGCTTTTACAGTGAAGAGCTAACAAAGATCTTCTTGTGGTTCTGGCCTGAAGCAGGTTAAAAGTAACCATTGTGAAATGTGCCCAGAGCATTTTCCATGACAAAGGTTTACCTCATGAAGGAAAGACTTTATCCCACCTCACCCCACTCTGACAAGGCTGTTTCCCCAGCTCCAGCATCAGCTACCCTTCCCAACTCACCTACGGTGAAAAATCCTAACAAGCCCTTTTGTAGATATTGACATGATTCTAGAGTACATATTTTTTAAAAGGTCTAAAATCACCAACACAGCATTGAAGAAAGTGGTCAAAGTTAGTGGACTGACAGTCCTCAATTTCAAGGATTACTAAAGAGCTATGATAATCAAGACAGCATGGTATGGGCAAAAGAATAGACACATATCCATAGAATAGAGAGCTCAGAAATAGACACACAAATGTAGTCAGTTGATCTTTTACAAAAGATAAATCAATGCCCTAGCCTGTTTGGTTCTGTGAATAGAGCATAGGCCTGCGGACTGAAGGGTCCCAGGTTCAATTCCAGCCAAGGGCACATGCCCGGGTTGCAGGCTTGATCCCCAGTAGGGGGCATGCAGGAGGCAGCCAAACAATGATTCTCTCTCATCATTGATGTTTCAATCTCTCTCTCCCTCTCCCTTCTTCTCTGAAATCAGTAAAAAAAAATAAAATAAAATAAAAAAATTAAAAAAAGATAATTCAACAAATGGTGCTGGAACAAGTGGACAACCACATACAAAAATAATAATTTAGACACATATTTTATATCTTTCACAGAAATTTTAAAAAGACCCTAAACTTAAATGTAAAACATAAAACTATCAAACTTTTTCTATGAAGAAAGTCTAGATGCCCTTGGTTTGGCAATGAGTTTTCAGATACAACATCAAAAGCATCATCCATGAAAAATAAATATAGATTAGATTTTATTAAAATTTAAAACTTCTCTGTGAAAGATACTGCTTAAAAATAAAATGACAAAGCACAGACTGGGAGAAAATATTTGCAAAACACACTTTGGAAAATGACTTACATCCAAAATGAAATACAAAGAACTCTTAAAACTCAGCAATAAGAAAACAAACAACCCAATTAAAAAATGAGCAAAGATCCAAACTGACACCTTACCAAAGATACACAGATGCAAAATAAGCATACGTAAGAGATGATAAACATTTGTCATTAAGGAATTGCAAATTTAAAAAATGACATACAGCTGCACACCTTATTGGCTAAAATCCGAAAGTCTGACGAAATCAATTGCTGGCAAGGATGCAGAGCCACAGGAACTCTCACTCATCTGTGAGTGGAAATGCAAAATGGTGCAGCCATTTTGGAGGACAGTTTGGCAGTTTCTTACTATGTCAAACACAGACTTAGCATATGATCCAGCAATCTCACTCCGAGGTAGTTATTCAAACAATTTGGGGTAAACACAGCCACACAAAAGCCTGCATATGAGTGTTTAGAGTAGTGTTATTCCTAATTGCCAAACTGCAGGACAAAAAAGTATTCTATAATAGATAAATATATAATCAAACTGTGGGAAATTCATACAATGAAATATTATTCAGCAATTAAAAGAAATGAGCTAAAAAAAAGAAGGATCTCTTACCCTTTGAGACAGCATGGAGGGACTTGAAGAGTATTATGCTAAACGAAATAAGCCAGTCAGAGAAAGACAAGTATCACATGATCTCACTCATATGTGGCATCTAATGAACAAAATAAACTGATGAACAAAATAGATCCAGAGACATAGAAGCATAGAACAGACTGTGGAATCTCAGAGGGAAGGTGGGGGAGGGTGGTTGGGAGGGGAGAGATTAACCAAAGAACTTGTATGCATATATGCATAACCCATGTACACAGACAATAGGGTGGTGAAGGCCTTGGGTGGGGGAGGGGGGAAAGAGGAGTAGAGGTGGGCTAGAAGGGGTCAATGGAGGGGGGAGGAGACATATATAATACTTTCAACAATCAAGATTTACTTTTTTTAAAAAGGAAATGAGCTATCAAGCCACGAAAAGACATCAATAAGTTGTAAATGCATATTGCTAAAAGAAAGAATTTGATAAGAATCTGAAAATACAGTGAAATGTAATCTAAAATTTCACTTACATTATATTCTAAAAATGGCAAAAGTATAAAGAGAGTAAAAAGTTCAATGGCTGCCAGAGGTTCAGGGAGATAAGCAAGTAGGTTGAGTAGATGAAGCACAGAAAATTTTAGAATGATGATATTATTTTGTATGATATTATCATAGCAGATACATGGCACTGATTTGTCAAAAACCAATTGACTTTACAGCATAAAGAGTATGCCTTGATTTATGCAAATTTTAAAACATCATTTAGAATGTTAGGAAAATCCTAGTATAAAATATATGATGTGATAATGTAACTAAACAATCAATGGGTCTGCACTAACTGTCACTACTTGAGCCAATTAAGCAGAGACAGGGTTGAATCCTATATGAGCGTTTATTCCAATACTGCCAGCAGTATGGGAGAGCAGCAGGTCATCCACAAAAATCTGCTCTGCCTATCCCCACAGCCAGCTGCTTATATTGTGTAGAAGGACAAAAATTACATGGGGAAGTAGGCAAAAGGGTATGCCAATGGGCAGTTAACAGGTAATGTAGGCTGGAGATTTGCAAAGGTAGCCAAAAGACCCCCAGCTTTTGCATACCTGATTTTAAATGCTATTAGGCTTTTATAAAGGTAACCAAAAACACTGCCTTTCCTTGGCCATACCACCTACAAGTATCAGCTCTGTCAGGCACCTCCTAAGGGCCTCCCTTCCACAAATTTAGGTAATGAGATTAAGTTTTCTGTAGGCAATGATATTCTATATAAAGTGAATGTAGATGTCACAATCATATACTGAGACCCACCTGCTACCATCTAAAAGCCATGTTTCAAAAATATACCTCAAAAGTGATTCTTCTTCATCGCTTTGCCTCCATCCTGTAGATCCTTCAGATTTCCTTGCTCTGACTGCTCCCTCCACTAGTTTGTCTTACTATGACTGCTTGTTTTCTTTTTTGATCCTCATTTCTTGCTTCCTGGCCTCTAAAATACTGCCTTCTGTCCAACATGGTCCAACCCCCAGCTTTAATTCCTGCCCTGACTTTAACTGCCCTGCCCAGGCCTGATCCATGGTCTTGCTTTGGAATTCAGCAATTGAATATACTCCCACTCCAAATTTTCCACCTGCTTGCAGACTCCCACTACCAAACTATTCTGATTGCAACTTTCAGTCACATGGACTATGCATATGGTTATGCAATTATAGAAAATATTGGTATACTTGGGTAGAACATGGTGTCAACCAACCATAGCTCATTGGCTTCTACCTCCCTAAACTCTCTAGGATGAGGCCTTCCTACAGTAGGTGCTAAGCACATTTGCTGGTGTTGTGTATGTGCTAATTCTGAGTAACAAATTTTGTTGGGAACAATTATAAGATCTTACACTGATATATATATCCAATTGTTTATAAAATTGTTTAAAATACAAACATTTCTGCCAGGTAGCTCAGTTGGTTTGAGCATCATCCTATACACCAAAAGGTTGGGGGTTTGATTCCTAATCAGGACACATACCTAGATTGTGGGTTCGTTCCCAGTTGGAATGCATACGGGAGGCAATTGATGTTTCTCTCTTACATCAATGTTTCTCTCCCCCCCCCCTTTCTCTCTAAAATCAATAAAACATATTCTTAGGTGAGGATAAAAAAAACAAAAAATAAATAAATAAACTTTTCTTCATCCTTCCTCATCCTTTGAATACCCTTCTCATGCAGATTGGCCATTCTCATTTTCCCAGGGACCAAATACCTCTTAGTACTGGCACATATCTGTCCAGAATCCTCATGACCAGAGTGATCCACATTAATATATACCAGAAAAGTCTAATCTAAGACAAACATGCAAATTGACTGTACATTCACTACGCCTTAAGCCATGCCCATCAGCCAATCACAGTGACTATATGCAAATTAACCCAACCAAGATGGCGGCCGGCAGCCACGGAGCTGAAGCAAGCAGGAGGCTTGGTTGCTCCAGTGATGGAGGAAGCCAAGCTTCGCGCCTGCTGTGGCCAGCTCTGAGATCCACTCAAGGCAACAAAGTTTCAATTATAGAAGATAAATAAATCCCAGATACCTGCTTTCAGCTGGCCGTGGCCATGGAGCTGGAGTGAGCAGGAGCTGGCTCTGAGCTCCACTGAGGGCAACAAAGTTTCAGTTATAGAAGGTAAATAAATCCCAGAATAAAAAAAAAGAAAAAAAGGAGAGGCT